>NC_053126.1:22222168-22502168 GCF_010015445.1 Perca fluviatilis | reverse complement strand
AAAAAAACTTGGATATCAACCATCAACACTAAAACTCTCCACCTAAATCCAGACTAATATAGTTCTGTTAGCGTGTTCAGCTCCTGCAGGCAGGGTGAAGCAGGTTTCTGGTTGCAGCCTGAAGCTGTTGCATAAAAGCCTCCCACACCACTCTGGAACAGTTTCTCTCGTCAGACATTAGAGCATAAATAATGAAATAATAACATTCAGGAGCTGTAGTTAGGGTGGAAGCTTCATCATATAACAGCCTGATATATTGGCAAACCAATACACTGGTCTAACTCTAATTAAGGGACGCTGCAGGGGTTCTGTCCAGTTAAAAAGGATGTGACAGAGGGCTAGCAGTTTGGACAGGGTGTTTATTTTCATAATAAAGCCCCAGAAGTAAAGTCATGGTAGCAGAGATGCAGCCTGCTGACATGCCTGACAACCTCCATGATGGCGGCGCTTGTCATGTGACCTTTGAGCTGAGCCTCACATCCTGAGCGCAGGTTTCGAGACGACCTGCCCTGTGAGATGGAGGCGGCGCGCTTCCCGTCATGTTCCGTCGGAGGCGTTGGGGTGCTGACTTGGAGTGCGGCACTGTAACCTTGTGAGGGCGCAGAGCGTTACAAATCTGCTCATCTTCTTATCTGTGAGATCCTGAAAAGCCTTCATGTTCTTCTGGCTCTTCTGACTATGTGCACCTTCTGTTCAAAGCTTAATTACTGGTTTGAAGTCCATTTTAAAGCGGCTATAATCAATATTTTTTACAATAATAATGTATATAACCACACTGTGAAAACAATGAGAAAATGTGAAAGAGCCCCCCTCAGCTTTATGATGGATCTTTATAATGTGTTTCAGCTCATTCTTTAGCTCTCCAGCCCACAACTTTACTGTTTCGGTTCACTCTCGCCGCTCTAATAGCGTCATTTTCGGCCACAGCTGTTTTTAGCGAGTAAGCTTTAAAACCCCACTGTACACTTCCTGCTCTGCCGCAAACAGCAGTAGTGACTAGCTGGTGAACACAGTTTTGTGAATCGATTCTTTGGGCAATTATCTGATTTATTCAGGCAAAATTTGTGTATGGCTCTATGTGTTTAGACACAGTTAAACACTGATGTGTTTGTGACCAGTTTAGGGGGCGGATATGACTGCAGGTGGAAAGGGTCGTCCACTAATCACAGGGTTGGTGGTTTGATCCCCGACTCCTCCTATTCAGATGAGTCTCAAATTGCTCCTGATTGTTAGGCCAGTTACTTTCCAACACTGCCAGTGCCTTGCATGGAAGCTGCCACCATCTGTGATTGTGAATAGACACAGCAACTGTAGATCAAAATATATAAATGCAGGTCATTTACTGATTTGTTAAATGAGAGAAAAAGTGTTCCTACCACGCAAGAGTGAGGTGTGGAAAAAAGTTTGCGTTTCAGTGTCTAAACTGAAATTCAAATATCCCAGCGGCACCGCGATCAAAAAAAGTTTAATTGGTATTTACCTCGACTACTGATCACAGCATTTACACCTCAGCTGTTCCCGAGAAGCTGCTCAAGTGTCAACGACAGAAAACTGTGGTTTTACCGGTACAACTCCAGATGTGAATGTGTTTGTAAGTTTGTGAAGGTGTCACAAAGTGTTTCTTGCTTGGATATATAAAAGAGATAACGCTGAATGCGGATGCTGTGCTCTGGCGTATTAACTGTTCCTACACACATGGGATTAATCACAGCTGGAGTGTAATTGTGACAGTGACTGGCCTTTATCCCTGCCAGGCCATTATTTAATTGGCAAACCAAACGTCACAGAGTCAAGACGAGATCAAAACATCACAGTCTTGGCTCGGCTGTGTGTGTGTTGCTTTTGTATCGGCACAATGATTGAAACGACACTCTCTTTGAATCCGAGATCAAAATGGCAGGAAATAAACCCAGATTTGTCATTTGTGATTCATGAATGATCCCTGGCCCAGAAGAGGCAAGAGAGTGGAAAAACGGGGGCCAGTGCATTTACTTACCGGGGTCAGATTCATTTAAATTCTAATTCAAATGACTTCCTGCTCAGGAAATTGGGTCTTAAAAAGCGAGTACATTTAATTATAGGTAGTTTGCACATTTTAAACCAAAAATCGGGGGGGAAATTGAAAAATAGGAAAGTACAGAGCGGATGCAGCTGCAGAGATAAGCAGGCTGCAAATCCAGCCTAGATAGTCAGGAGGAGTGAAGTTTAACATTTCAAATGTTAATTAGGCTTCAGTTTGCAGCTCAGCTCAATTAATTCAAAGTGCCAAGATGACTAGTATTCATCTTTTCCCCAGCTCCTCTTAAACAAAGCCTTACTGGTGATCAGGCAGCGACTGATGGTAGAAGCCTTATCGCAGCAGAGAACACAGACTGTGTGTTTGGCAGCACAGGCCCACACATCCTGCTCACAGAGTGGACACAGGTGGGCGACGGTTTGTTTGTATAACCAGCTACTGGAGAGGAGAACCTGTGAACAAGCAAAATGGGAATACCCACACTGAGTGCTTCATCACCTCGACCTCTGCTTCGCTCACTGCTTGTCAGAGAAACACAATAATCTCCTTCCTGCATGGAAGACGAAAGGATTGTGTATCTGGTGCAAGGGCGTAGGTCTGGTTTCAGAAGTGGGGGTGGGGAAAAACTAAGCCAAATATGTGTGTGTGTGTGTGTGTGTGTGTGTGTGTGTATATATATATATATATATATATATATATATATATAGATATAAGCATATATTAGAGATATATGCTGCAACCAATGCTGCAACAATCAGTGTGTTGTCCACCTCAGCCTGCTAGTGTTGCAGCGCTGCTCTCCTTTACCACAGCCGAGATATACTGTGCAGCATTATGCAAGTCCATATTCACATGCAACTGAAAATGAGTGTGTGAATGTGGAAAATGATTTGGGCTGAGTTCAGACATTGAGGTTGGCAAGATGCAAAACTCTGACGCTAACAATCATTTGTAAAGATCAGTGTACAGAACATTCAACAACTTTTTTTTAGCACTTGTGTCGAAGTCTGCTTCCCCTTCAGATAGTGTTTCCCTCCCGTAGTATTTGGGGTAATGGCCTCAGTAAGGTTATGGTTAAGTGTAGCTTAGCGTAAATTGGCTATTGTTGGGTTTGTGTGCGCTCTGAAAGCCGGTATCTGTACTCGTCGAAGATATTTTGTGTGAGAAGACCCTTCGCTTTGTAACATCACAAGTGTTTATGTAGTTCCAACAACTCCAACAGGGTGATAGGTCTTCTCTTTAGCTGCTCGTGTCATGTCAGTTTCAAGAGACGCATTCTCCCCGTAAAACGTAATTATTTTTTTTTAATATTCTTTGGTTCTTCAGCATCTCAAGTAGGATAATTTGCTGCTTTTCTCTGTTTTATGTTTTGTAAACTGAATATATTTGTTTTGGACTGTTGGTTGGACAAAACAAGACATTTAAACATGTCACCTTGGGCTCTGGGAACAATCGTCAGGTGCAGCCCTAGATCACTTGCTGCTGTTTTCATTGTCCTGAAGTTTGATGCCAATAGTTTAATATCTGAAAATATAATATTAATGCATCACAACATTGAATTTGTCTTTCCTACAGATGTTTTAATGTCAGTTGGACTTCCATTTTCTTTTGTTCAGTGTTGGTTTCTCTCCAGATTTCGCTTCTAGTATCACTTTTGTAAACTAGTTTAGGTGAAGATGGGAGTTTGATCGAGACACAGCGAACGGTTTGACTCCACGTTTTCAGCTATTAGATTTTATCCACTGCCAAAAGCCAGCAGCTCTGAACATTTGCACCTATTGGTACTCTGTTGATGTTGTAAAGTATTTTGGAAGTGTGCAATTCAGTCTTAACAGTCTTGAAACTGTATTTAAAGTTCAGTGAGTGTGGTTCCACAAACACTGATGAGGCTTCTGACAGTGTGGGTGCAGAGAGAGATTCAGCCGGTGAGGCATGAGCGGTGCACACAGTAAACATGTGTGTTGCTGATGAATTGGGCCCTGGAGGCCGCCGCTCCTCCGTCCTATCTTAGAACGTCTGTAAGAGCAGTCACTGTGCCCCCCTGTGCTCTCAGCCAGGTGTAGCGCTCTGCGTTTGCTGCTAATCTGAGGCATTCATCTTCATTACAGCGCCGCCCTCAGGCTCCACAGTGAAGAGAGACAGAGTCAGGGAGGAGGAGTGGGACAGGAATGGTGGACCCTGTGATGAAGGAGGGCCACTATGGTGTCTGATGTTTGTTCTTTTATTACCTGTTGTATGAAGTCTGTTTAGGTTCATCATTCAAGGTGCTTCTTCTTTCCTCGCAAAACACAAAGAGCTAAACTACTATATGGGAAATGCAATTTCCTGCACATCCACAGTGCACATGATATCTGCTTTGCAATTTGCAAATCATTTCATCTATAAAATATCTGAACATTGAAAAATGGCCATCACAGTCTGTTAAAGCCTGAGTATTTAAGTCTTCAGTTAGCTTATTTTGTCAGAGCAACAGTCCAAAACCCAAAGATATTAAGTTTACCATCTCACATTTGAGAAGATAAGAACTGGGCAGTTATTCTTAAACAAGTTTGCAGTCATGCTAACAGCTCTGTGAAGCTGTTTTGGACAGCGGTGCTTTGAGCTAAATGCTAACATGCTGATGTTATGTGAGTATGTTTATCATGTTCACTATCTTAGTGTCATTGGAGGAAATATCGGGCTGGATATACTGGAAACCATGAATGTTTGTACCAAATGTTGCGCTAATCCATCCAGTGGTAGTTGTGATATTGTCTGATCAAACATTGTGCTTTAACCAGTAATCCTTTTATATTAATATAAATCTTATATGACTACTTTACTGTCTTTGCAGAAAAGACAAAAAGACACAAACAGTCCTTTACTGTCTTTGCTTTTATTTATTCTATTTTTTTGTTGTTGCCACCAATCAGATGCAAAGTGCTTGCTTTTGCTCATAAAGTTACGATAACAGTCAAAGGGAACATGAACGAACATATCTGCATTTTTATCAACTAAACTGAGGTTCAGACTATAAAATGAGACTACAGGATACCATTCTTGTGGAAATTATGACCTTTACGAATGTTTAGACTTGTCTTATTCGCCTTTAGAATGTAAATTTAAATTTGGGTTGTAGCCATGGCAAGTCTTTCTTTGTACGCGCACCCAAGTTTTCTTCACCCAACAGAGTTTATTTAGAAAAAAATGTGCTTTCCTTATTTAGCAAAAATGGTTACCACTTCAGTATGGCCTCCCACAGCTGCTGTCAATCACCACAGACCACAGTTCACACATACTGCCTCATGATTTTATGTATAAGCTTGTGGGAGTATCAATGTAGTGCACATTCATGCATTTGAAAACACATGTGGGAGTATGTTGTGTGTGTGCTTTTTTGTTCTTGTGCATGATATTTGTGTATTCTTGTGTGTACAGCAGGATGAGAGGCAGGCCTGAGATAAAAGCAGATAGCAGGGCGACAGAGAAGAGCGGGATTAGTCTCATAGTCCAATCAGATAAGGATTACCCAGCTGGAGTATGCCCACCCAGGCTAATGTCCCAGCAATAAATTGGCATTACACTGTATTATGACACACGATCCACTGTACATCCAGCTTCACGGGCCGGATTACAGTTAGTCACAAGTTGAGAGTGGATGGAAAGTGTATTCAGTGTCCTCGCAGCCACTTGTTGGAGTAAAAACTGAGCCTCCGTCAGGATGGTATCTACTCCCCCCCTCAGCTGATAGCAGCTTGTGTAAAGTGACTGAGCTCTATTGCTCTGCAGTGTCACTCTGCCCTGCAGCCGGCGATGGATGGGATTCATTTTGCCCTCCGCTGAGACTGCAGACAGTCGCTGCCGAACACGACTGTTTTATTGGTTTCCACCTCTCCCTCTCTATTGCCCACTAAAGCCAAATTACAGGCCAGACATTACCGGATTAGGCTGAGGACAGAGACAGCCGGAGAACAATGCAGGACTGTGGCCTTGGGTTGTATTACTGTTGAGGTTGCCATTTGTTATAATTCTTCAGTTACAGCGACGTGCATCAACAGACTCTGGTACCCAGGTATCAGTGTAGAGTTCATTGATTGTGTTTCGAGTGTAGCCTCAGGTCTGTTTAGGTTTGATACCAGTGCTGTTGTGGTGTAGCACTTTAGACAAATATGGTATATTACATTTTCTATTAACAGTACTGTTTTATTATGTTATCTTTCATCATTGTTCAAGTTGCTCTTCAAATGACATTTTAAATTTGCATCACACTTGAACTTAGGTAGGTAACGGCGTTATTTTTTCAGTGACGGGGTAATCTAACTAATAACTTTTCCCGTCGTTACAACGGCGTTAACGTTAGAGGACGTTAAATGCGGTGCGTTACTATGCATTGAGTGAATAAAATGTGTAATCCGAACGCATCCCTGGCTCACAGTTAGTGAGGAGGTGGGTTAATAACGAGGTAAGCGATTATGATTGGCTAAGGCAGAGTCATGTTTCATGGTAGCCAATCAGAGCCAGTGTTTTTACACACATGCCAGCACACGCGCCACACACACAACAGCTAAACAGATTCAGCAGAGATGGCAAGTCAGGAGCAATCCTAGGAAAAGTTGGCATTTTCAAGGTGGAGATATAAGCACTACTTCAAATTCATTGTGGTCAAAGGCAAGAACGTGCATGTAATGTGTACATTACGTCCAGGAGTGAAGACTTTGTCGACATCCGTTGTAAGCAACTCTAATTTAATGAAGAATCTCACAATGACACGCATCTGCAAAGCTAGTGGCCAAAACCACCGATACCTCCACCACAGATGATAGCTTGCCATCCACTAGCAAAGTAGGACTCGGAGCAAAGTCCTCCAAGCAGCAAAAGCTAGATCTTTCTGCCTCACAACAAAAACCTATGACACAGGCTGAAGTCAACTGTATGACAGGCAGGTATGTTGTTAAGAGTATATGTGTCATATAAGTTTATATGGTGTAACTGTTTACTTTTCTTACAAAGATAATACTTAGTGCAGGATAAATCTCTTGCTGTCTGTCGACTTGCAATAAATATCGAAAGTTATGTACGTTAAACACCCGTCTGTTCTACTCATTTCAACTGACTTGTGAAAACTGCTAAAAAAAATCCAAATTCTTTGACATATAGCTTATAACTTATATATACTTATATATAACTTTTTTTTTAAAGTAACGCAAATAGTTAAATTCCCTGGTAACGAGTTACTTTTATTATAGAGTAATTCAGTTACTAACTCAGTTACTTTTTTGAACAAGTAGTGAGTAACTATAACTAATTACTTTTTTAAAGTAACATTCCCAACACTGCATATAAGTGACAGCAGAGAGAGTAAGCTTTTTTTCAGGCTTCTGATTGGCCAACATCAGCTTCTTCTTTGCAAGATTGGCCAATGTGGCTTCAGGGTGAGGGGTAAATCGCCGTCTGTTGGTGTGGCATGCGAAGATTTTTTAAAACAGTGCTTGTGTGGATGAGATTGTCTTTTAAAATGAAGGAAAAACGTTTTACAAATTTTTACAAAAATACGTATATATGCACTAGGCGTACAGGTCTACAGCCATGTGAGGCACAGCAGTACTTTGAGCTAAATGCTAACATCAGCATGCGAATATGCTCACAATGTCAATGCTGACATTTAGAAGGTATAACGTTTACCATCTAAGTTTAGCGTTTCAGCATGCTAACATTTGCCAATTAGCACTAAATATACAAAAGTACAACTAACGTGTACTAAAAAACTTTATATTCTGAATTATTTCAAACTTGAGAGGACAATGAGGTTTAAAGGTGCAATATGTAATCTAATGTTTAAAATGGTTACTGCACTCCTAGTCTCGCATTGCCAGACCTTCCTATACAGCGCTGCGGAGGAGGGTCTGGCTAGTCCACACAGCATTCCGGAATGGGAGATGCTCTGGTTTATTGGCATTTCTTAAAACCAATCACAATCGTCTTGGGTGGCGCCAAGCGCCATAAAGAGCAACGGCGCCTCTGCAAAATAGTCACGGGAAGGAACTTATTTTGGTGGAACGTGTACGTTTAAAGGTTGTTTTAGTCGTGCCACAGAAAACTCAGATTGGACAGATAGTCTAGCCAGCGGTCTGGATTTACCCTGCAGAGATCTGAGGAGCAGTTAACCATAGTCCTCATAAATCGACCGGAGTTTAAAATGTCAACACAAAGAAAGCCCAAGGTAACGGATATCCTAAATGAGTGAAATCCGGCGGAATTTCCATTGGCAAAGTAGTAATCTCGGAAGTGGAACGTCGTGGATATAGACTACTGCAGTCGAAATTCAAAATACTGGAGAGTCGTCTCCCCCCGCCCCTCCTCCCCAGACTCGAAGTGCACAGGGGTTGCCAGGTTGAGAACCCTGAACCCAATTTCCCACAATGTCAATGTTAGCTAGATGCTAGTCTCGCTTTGCCAGACTCCACAGCACAGCGGAGTAACTAGATGCTGCTATGTTGACAGTCATAAAAGCCTGTGCTCTCGCTGAGCTTTGTACCCGACTGACAGCCACCCTTTCTCGACTAAACCTTACTGGAACAACCGCTAAAAACACCGCAACCTCGCGCGATTCTCTCTACCCAATTGACAGCCACCCTTTCTCACCTTCAAATTACGGCAAAAAACGCAAAAAACAGTGCAATCTCGCGGTCCTATCTACGAGTACTCCATATAATTTAAAGTACACAAATGTTAAAATGACCGAACATGCCCGTCCCTAGTAGCGGTAATATATTAGCATAAAGCTCAGTGCTCACCTGTTCAGGAGGAAATTAGCACACTCTGCGTACTTTTGGGCTCTAAGCTGTCGCTATCCTTCAACTGCATCTCCAATATTTACCCATGTTTTACCACGTCTCTGGTCATGCATCTGTTTTTTTTAGTTTGGGTAGAATTAATCTATCTCTGTTAATCCAGTTTGTTTGGTTGCTGCTAAGACGGCTGCCGCACGTTGTTTTTGCGTGTTTGCGTTTCATGTCTGGCAACCAGGGTGTCAAAATTGGCAGTTGACAACAACACACAGGCCAAAATAAAAACAGACATTACAAAGAAGAAAATATTAGCTTTAGCATTGCTGTCAGAGAAGATAGTATTTCAACTTAGCATGTTCCCTTAATATCTGGTGACATATTTTGGTCATTTTTTAAATTTAATACATTTAATATATTTCATATTGGACCTTTAAAGTACACACTTTGAGACATCTTTGTGATTCCCCCTCTTTGTATATTAATAGTCATGTCTTGGTGAAGCAGTATTCGGCCGTCCTGACCGAGTCAGAGAGATGGACAGTAGACGGGTGTGATGGCATGGTAATTGGTTTAGTGTATGATTAATGGCTCAGATGGCTTTGGTCGATGGGAGAGTGGCTGTAAACTTCGGCGGCACTCTCCCATAAATGCTGTCACCCTCAGTGTGGAGATGCCCCCCCCCCACCCCCTCTCACAGTCTAGAGAGTAAGAGCCTCTTCTATAAATTAGAAAAAAAATTAAAAATAAAAGCATTAAAGATAGGACATGTGTCAAAGACAAGCAGCGTTTCACTTACTACATAATAACGATCCCATCTGACCCCCGACACATCGACATCATCACAGCCAGCAGGACTCTGTGTGTGTGTGTGTGTGTGTGTGTGTGTGTGTGTGTGTGTGTGTGTGTGTGTGTGTGTGTGTGTGTGTGTGTGTGTGTGTGTGTGTGTGTGTGTGTGTGTGTCTAGCCTTGATTTACACATGTTATTTTTAGCTGCAGTTGGTCCTGTTGGGTGGGGTCTGTTTTTATCCTACATGACCAGAGAACAAATCAATATCAAACATACCCTGGGCTAGTCTTTGTGTAAGCATACTGTGTGGCACCACAACTCACCACACCATGATAGGACTGTTAGGACTGTTGACTGCCTATGTGCACGAGCATTTCCAATGTCGTCTTGCTCCTGCAATTCAACATATTTACATTTGAAACAGGATTTTGCACGGGACACATCACTGTTTTGCAGCAAATACATGCAAAAGCTTGAAGGAGTACTCCACCAAAAATATGTTTTTAGTGTCAACACTTGTTGGCTTGAAAGGTGTAATCAAGCAAGCAGTTGCAAGTGTCCACTAAAAAGAAAAGCATTAGCATTAAACTCAAGCTGTGTATTTAGCCATGTTTTGACTAATTTTGGCAGAAGTGCCATTTGCCTAAACGAAATCCTGCTTAGCACCGGCCCTGGGTTATGTACCCAACTACTTGTTGCCTATGACCTGTAACTTCCTGGAGTCTCTGCTGGTTGCCTGGCAACTTCTTTTCTCTTCTAAATCTTTTTGTGGGCTTGAAAAGTGCAAAGTTAAATGGGAGACTGGAGGAAAACCTATATTGTCATTATTGGCTGAAATATTTACTATGCCGACTGTCACAAAATTTGCAAGGGATAAGATCAATTTACTTGTTATACAAATGCCAGAACATAAAAAGATTTGGTATTTTGATACTATTAAGCTGAAATGATTAATCAATTATCTAATAAGTCAGAATATTAAGTAGCAACACATTTTTTGGTAATTGACTAAATATTTAAATCATTCATCAAGCAAAAATATGAAACATGATTTCAGCTTCTCAAATATGAAGACTTTTCTCTGTCATATATAAACTGAATAACATATCTTGAAGACACCACATTGGGCTCAGGGAAATCAGAATTTTTAAAGTTTGACTATTTTCCCAGATTTTATGGATTAGTTGATTAATTGAAACTAATCAGCAGCAAATTGATAACAAAAACGAGGTCAGAGGTCAAGAGCAAAAATTGTGATCGGACTCCACAACCATGGTGTTGCATGTGCTCTTTGCTGCTGTTTATCAAACAAATGTTGTCCCTTTGAAAATGTAAAGTCTCCATGTTAAAGTGGTTTAAATAATCACTCGATTTTCAGTGAGATCGCACTCTGATTACATGGAATTGATCCTCATACAATGAATGAAAGTGTAATTACCAGCAGACCAATCTCTGCTTCCATCGTAGCAGAGCTCCTCTTGGTTCCACTTCACCAGCCGTATCCTTAAGCTGTGGAAACATCCCAAAGAGACCCTATAGTAAATGATAATTAACTGCAGATACAATCCATTCATTTGAAGGAGGTGCGATTCACCTCCCTTTTTTTCTGCCATGGCACGGAGAAAGTACAACAATCTGCCTTTTGATTAATTGGTGGTGTCCGTGGTGCAGTTCATTTGCAATCTATTACACCGTATTTGCTTTGTGTCAGAATGCAGCCCAAACACAATGCATCATCTCAGAGTTGGAGGAAGGAACAGAAGGAGAGTTAGAGTCTGTTTTGTGGCTTTAAACCAGTTGACTGTACCACTGCCTGCTTATAATAACACTAATGATAAAACCGATATTAATAATAACAGTAATAATTGTGTGACGGCTGTAGCGATAAGTACTTTAACTCTGATTTATTCTGTCAGAGCTAATCTATGTCTTATAGCATTTGTCTTTTTTTTAAAGGATTCATTCACCCAAATCACACAATAAACATTCTCTGACTTCTGTCTGTAAAGACATGCTGCTGTTGAGTTTATCAAATATTATTTTTGAAGCTTTCAATCATAATAGAGCTGATCCTGCATACATGTGCATTGTGATATATATTAATCTCCCTACTAGAGTTGAAATGATTGGCGGGTTAGTCGATTAGCGGAACAAAAGAAAATTAATCTGCAACTATTTTGATTAGTCGTTTAGGTATTTTTTAACCCTTGTGTTGACTTCGGGTCACATTGACGTTTTTTTTTATATCAGAAAATATGGGACGTAGAGATAAGTGCTGAAAATATGTAGAAGAAAAATTTTACAATTTCAAATTTTAATTTCAAAGCAAAAACAAACTTAAAAAAAAAGAAGAAGAAGACAACACAAGGGTTAAGGCAAAACTTTAGAAATTCACTGGTTCCAGCCTCTCACATCAGAAGAAAATCAGAAAAGGATTTATTGCCAAGTAAGTAAGTATATGTAAATATTTTCTGTTTTTCTATGTCCTTCATGATAGTAAACCGAATTTCTTTAGGTTTTGGACAAACATTTTTTTGCAATTTGCTGACATTCCAAAGATCAAACAATTAATCGATTAATTGAGAAAATAGTTGGTCCAATTCAAAACCTCAAAGCATAAAACCAAAAATTTTAAATGACTAGATAGAGTAGAAGTGTGAAAAGTGTGATTTTGGTGAAGTGACCCTTAATGTGATTAATCCTTATTGTCACAATGTTGAATTATGCTGCATGTGCCAGACAGAATAGCTGCTGTGATGCAGTAGCTAAATGATATCCTAATAAACAAACAAACAGAGCTGAAGAGAGGCGACAGAGATGTTCCCACCTCTGCAAAGCCCTCTTAGTACCCAGTGGGAGAGCTGCTGACAGCAGAGTCTCAGGCTTAGACCGAGGCAGGGGAGGGCTGAAGGTTCCTGTATCTGAGCCGGGGGTCACTGCCGGGGCTGAGTGGAGGACGGTGGAGGACGGCTGGAGGTAACGCCAGCAGGGCAGAGTCTGAGCGTGACAGATGGAGAAGAGAGAGCAGGGCAAGGAGGAAGGAAAGAGATAGCATGATGTGCTTCTACAGTGATGTTTAACAGCCGTTCTGAGAGGATAAAGGTGATCTGGTCCAGATGCCTCAGCATAGCACAGGTGTGTAAAGTGTATACTCAAGGATTTATAGGGTATTTAGATATCAGATGACTTTGATATTTGACATCCAATATGGTTTATGTGTTTTCTGCAAAGATACACAGCATTGTAATTTCAGAGAGACAGTTTAATCTTAATCTTATCTTTGCTTTGCTTTTCGTTTTTTTTTTTTTTTTGTTTTTTACAGTTTAGGATCCTGAGACTGTTTGCGTTTTCTCCTCTTCCCCTGTAACTTCCATCCTTAGCTTCCTATCTCCCAAAGAAGTATAATAATATTACTAACTATTATTTTCATTATTGACTAATCTGCTGATTATTATTGATTGTTTGGTGAATTCTCTCATTTGAAAACTTGGAACAATCAAATGTTTGTCATTTTTCATTGAAAAATGACTCAATCAACTAATTGATGAATCAACTAATCATTGCAAATTAATTAACATTTAAAGTGTGAACAATCATCTCACCAGCACCATCAGTTTGGAAAAGATACAGCACTGAAGACATTTTGTATCTCATCATTTGTTTTGATTTATTACCAATTAACATAGTAAAATACTTTTGAAACTGATTTGCCAGAGGATTACCAAATTAATTACATTTTGTCCTCTAGGGGACACAAATGTCTCTACAAAATTCCATGGCAATCCATCCAATAGTTGTTGGGATATTTCAGTCTGAAGCAAAGTGGTGGACAGACCGCCATTTTGCATTTTTAACAATAACTGGCAAACAAGTATTTGCACTACAAATCATATATCTTTGTTCATATATTTTTATTTTACTTTCACCTAAATATTTTAATGATGATTTTTGAATACCACTTTCCAGACTGATATTGGTAAAATAGAAAATGTAAATAATGAAGTATGTTCCTGGCCTTTGTGGCTGCCTGTCTGCCTCTGAGGACGTCAGAGCTGGCCGTCAGTGTGACGCTGCTCAGATGGTCATGTTTACTGCACTCCAGAGTGAGTATTTACTGCAGTCGACAGGGCTGGCAGACCCCACTGTCACTGCAAATGGTGTTGTTGGGAAAACAAACAGTTGTAATGAGACTGTAGGATATCTGTCAATTGAGACTGCTGAAAAGCGCTTCAATCCAAAACACAAGAGTGTGAGAAGGAGATTGTCATGTCACAGGGATGAGTTCTTATACGAGGTTAATCGAAGAGCAAGTTAGTTTGTTTTGGTGTACGTTGGGTGGATTTTCAAACCACTGAACTGCACGACGTGACGACTGAACTGTATTTTAATTTTCGCAAATGTTTAAATGTGACCTAACTTTAATTGATTTAGACGCTGTTTGTTCTATCACTCAGATGTCTAGCTGGAGCAGCTTGATAGAGTGAGTTGGGTGCTTAACCTGAAGGTTGATGATTTAATAGGCTTCCTACAGGAAATGATGTAAACCTGGTGTCTGGGAAAGGCTGACACTCGATTATTCATGTCCGTGGAGGTGCGTACTGTGACTCTTAGACAAAGCATCTGCCGAACTGCTGACGATGCTGCTGATTTTTTGCCGGGATAAAAAGACAACGGTGCTCTAATCTGCAGATCAGAATGAATCAGGGAATTCGTCAAAATGAAGTCGCCGCTGTTATCATCTCTGCATCCTGATGTAGGCAAGGATAAGGTGTTGCTAAGTCCACTGAGGAGGATGATGTAATTTCCAGGAGAGCATGCTGCCTCTCTCCTCCCCCTCTCTTCTGTCCTATGAGTGTGTGTGTGTGTGTGTGTGTGTGTGTGTGTGTGTGTGTGTGTGTGTGTGTGTGTGTGTGTGTGTGTGTGTGTGTGTGTGTGTGTGTGTGTGTGTGTGTGTGTGTGTGTGTGTGTGTGCTCACCTTCACCGTCTCTGTGTTTCTGAGAGCAGTAAGGAACAGGATGAATTTTTAATGAGCAGCAGCGTGGCTTCCCTTTGCTCGCTCAGATCGCTTTCCAGGACAGGGAGTCTCTCATGATCATAGCAGCATGCACACAGGCAGCTCTGGGTGGGAACACACACACTCATGAACACACACATGTAAGAACACACTTTCACCTGGAAATGACTGCAGATGTCATGGAGATATGAACCACAAATGCATTGCATTTTTTGTTTTTCTCTCAGCAGTGTGACACACTCACACTGCATTACAATGTATGTGTGTGTGTGTGTGTGTGTGTGTGTGTGTGTGTGTGTGTGTGTGTGTGTGTGTGTGTGTGTGTGTGTGTGTGTGTGTGTGTGTGTGTGTGTGTGTGTGTGTGTGTGTGATTCCGTGACAGGGCTGACGCTGTGCCAGTCTTTAGGATGACTGCTTGAACAACTTGTGAAAATGAATCTTTTATTTACCCACAGTGTTCTTCATACAGCTTGCTGCAGGGCAGCTCGGCCACAGAAGTCAGAACACAACTATACAAAGGCTGCATGTCTGGGAAATGAAGTAAATTAATATAACAGCCTCCAGGGCTTCCCTTTCCAATGTCTGCATTGATCACTGAACAGAATCTAATCATCTTTGGCCTTGATGGCAACATGCCAGTTTGAGTTACGACAATAAAACAGTGGGAATTAGCAGAACAGTCTGATTAAATTACGTGAAATAAGCACAAACACGGGTTACATGTTGTGGACATTATGTTCCTCACCATGATTTAGATGATGTTTCTTTCAAGATCAATGCTGATATATATATAACACTCATTCCTCATTCTGCCAACTATAAACACACTTTTCTATCAAACTTTTTATAAAAGAAGCCTCTAAAATGTGTCAGTGTTTAATGTGGTTTTAATACCAACAGCCAATATTATTGCCTAAATAAAGTGCAGTATAAATTCAGCTAAATGAATATTTAAATCCTAGAATAAGAAACAGATTAAGCATTTTAGGACACCTTTCATGACTTTTGTTTTATATTCAGTGATGCAGACACAGTTTGTTAAAAAATAACATGTCATGGCTAGAAAAACATGTGTGTCTAATAACAGTGTTATAATGTTGGCTTACTCATTTATATTATTATTCACACCTGTGCCTTGCCTGCTGTGACAAGACAACGTATCTTCTTTGAAAAAAGGTTGACTGGGCTTCTTGTTTTTAATGCAACAAGATAAGCAAACAATTAGGTGGAGACATGTAATACAACTTTGATAAAGATTAGAGTTACATTTCTTGTTGTGGAGCTAACTTTTTACAGTTTGAGAAATATTTTTACTCACAAACTAAATTCACAGAAACACAACCATGATAAACCACCTGCTTATAAAGTTATTATAGCTAAAATATTAGCAAAATACACATCCAGCCAATACAGAGCAATGTGTACACCCCTTTGTAGTCATGTTTTTGTGCACCTGAGTGATGCAAGTTAAATATTCACTCTCCTTTTTCCTCTGCTTTGGTCTCCAACAACTGCAGAGAAGAATATCTGCCTCTTTAGTCGTTAGATGTTTAACTAACTATATTCAGTTTCAAAACCTTAACATCAAATAAACATAACTTGCACAAGTTTATTGTCAGCCCTTATTTTTGACATTGTTGAAGTCATGTTACAAACTTACTTATTTTAACTCCACACACAATCTTTTCCTAACCATAACTAATGGGTTTTGTTGCCTAAACACATAGTTTTGTTTGAACTTACAATGTTAACCACGTGTTCCCTGTGTTTAAAAAAGCAATTTAAAAAAAGTTTAAAAATATGCAGGGAAAATGATCAGAGCTTAAGGTAAACTTATCCTCAACCTCCGCCTTGGATTTTTTAATTGCCACAATATTGTTTTTCATTTTTTGATTTTCCTAATTTCAATGGAATAATATATGTGTGATTTTACAACGATCCCTCACAACCTTGGAAGTGTGTTTAGTGGATTTTCTAGCTTTCATCATGAAGTGCAGATAGTAGGCTATAATGCAATTGGTTGCAATGTAAAATGAAGCATTAGTAAACATGGGCGTATCTACAATTGAGGAACTAACTGCCTAAAATAAACGTGTACAACGCCAAGATACGACGTGTTCCTCTGTCTGATCATCATCACCGTCATTGCTTGTGGGTTGTGGGTGACTGAGTAGGCAGTGAAGTGGAATTTTCTTGCCGTAACTATACGATCTTTGGTCAACATAGTGGTTTTTGGGTATAGTGTCAACCAGTCGCGCATTTGAAGCTACTGTTATACAATAGTTGCATAGCAATATTTAGCATATTTAGATCAGGGATGCGCATTTTTAGATCAGGGAAATAAAAAAAATTGGACCGTGGTATTGCTAAAATCCTGGATACGGGCTTGGAAGTAAATGCTAAAACAGTGACCTTTATTGATCAAGAAGATTTGTCTTTTTCTTAGTTTACGCCCGTTTGATTCACTTGGCATATGTATTCATTTTACCAACTGTCACTGCTACTGTATATAATATATGCCCTTGAAAGGTCATTTACAAAATGAATGGACATTTACTGATCACAAATTTACATATTTCATTTCTCTCACTAACTATATAGAGTCAAGCTCTCTGTGAATGTGATTCCCAAACAGCAAATGTAGGTCATACTCCTCTCCAAATGTCATCCTGTCAGAAATGTGCTTGTAGTACGCAGAGAGATGGGCTCGTCACTGCTAACCACATACAGGATTAATTAAAATGATTACCCAATAGAATTAAGTGTCGATCACACAGCTTCTCATCTCCTCTAACCCGACACCCCTCCCCCTTTTTTTTCAGAGGCCATGATATAAATTTCCTCAGCAGCTACATGGGGATTAAACTGAAGAGAAAGACACAGGGAAGGATGGGAAGAGGAATGAAAAGAGGCTATGAAGAATTGGCGGGGAAGAAAACTGTTCACTGCTTGTCCAATATGAGAGGAGGGAGGGGGGTATGTGTGTGTGTGTGTGTGGTGGGGGTGGGGGGTTTGAAGGTGAGCACACACATACAGGCAAACATACCCAGCAGCATTTACATAGATGTAATAAAACAGGGAAATGGATGGATGAATACATGCCTCCATCCATCTAGCAAGCTTGCCTGCCCTCCCTTCCTCCTCCCAGCATGCCGCGCTGCTCGCCGCTGCAGCAGGGCAAGAGATGACATGTGGACACTGAGTGAATTACCAATCGCCATCGAGAGAGAGAGAGAGAGAGAGACTTAGGGGAGGTGGTTTGACGCATCCAGACTGCAACCATTGGCTGTTTTTTCCCTACATTAAAGATTAGAAAAAAAAGAACTGCAGAGAAGCACTACACTGAATACTGGATGTATCCCCCCCCCCCCAACTCCTCTCTCCACCGCTCCTCTCTCCAAGTCTCTCCCTCCTCACCCCTTTGCTTCTCTGACCCTCTCTCATGCTACTTCACCCTCTCCCCCACTCTCTCCCTCTCTCACATACTTTCAGCTCAGGGAGAGAAATCAATAGCCACAAATTAATCATTCTGCCTTAGGCAGTCCAAAGGAGGAGGTGGTGGGGCTAGTGGGGATGAGTGTGGGGCACCAGAGAGCGGGGCATTTAGAAAGCTACAGAAAGGTATTAAAAGTGATTTCTCAAGGCGTTAAGAATTTGGGGAATTTGGGACCACACACACACACACACACACACACACACACACACACACACACACACACAAACCCCGACTATCAGAATAGTGTGTTGAAACTAAAGCAAGAAAGCTGTGAACTGGAGTATGGGGGGCATTAAAAGAACAACAAACTGCAGAGAGTTTCCACTGTGTAAATTTACTTTTGAAAACATAATTTGGGTTGTG
Organism: Perca fluviatilis; assembly: GCF_010015445.1. Lineage (NCBI taxonomy): Eukaryota > Metazoa > Chordata > Actinopteri > Perciformes > Percidae > Perca > Perca fluviatilis. The sequence continues at coordinate 22,483,723 of NC_053126.1, read as the reverse complement.
TGTTTACCAAGTAACACAATGTAGTGCTGCTGATTTGATGGTAGGTGTGCAGGTTGGTAGGTTAGAAATGTGACTAATAACGCTCATAATTAGGTGTGCAACGGTGCACAAAAGTCACAGTTTGATTCGCACCCCGGTGTAGGTGTCACAGTTCGTTGTAAATTTGGTCCAGCGGAAATAAACCCAAATGCATAAGGATACTTTTAATTTATTTTATTTTGAACAGACAGCAGTTAAAGTGTCAAAGACAGAAAAAATCATCTTGCCGGGGACTGAGGAAAATGAGGAACATTTCAAACACTTGTGTACACTTGTACACAGTACAAACACTTTCCCAAAAGGCAAAAGGTCACAACAGGCTATAAAACCAAAAAGCACCTCTTATGCTATGAAAGTGAAAATACAGGTTGCTTTTTCCTCATCCCAGTGATTGGCATAGCGTGACTGACTCACAAGCCAATCCGCTTGTTGGGCTAACCTCAGTACATACTTTGCTAACGGCGTATGGCTAAAACATTTCGGGCGGAACTTGCTTGTGAACTTTGGTAACCATTATGTGCATCAATCTACGTACCGTGTATTCTATGTGCGATAGAAAGTATTAGCATCAAAATATACTAGTAAAAGTTCAATAAAGAAATGTCCCATTTAAGAATCATGTATATTATATTTTGTATTATTAATCTGAATCTGCAAAGTAACTTAGTAGTCGTGTTTAAAACTACCAGGGTCATGTGTTACAGTTACCTGTTACCCGCAGTGTGGCAGTAAATAGAATGCTCATACAGTATATGTCGTTTTGGGAGTCATTGGCAATTGATCTATTCTGTTGTTTAAGTATGAGGATGTCTTGGAAATGGAACCAGTCAGCCTGTCTTTCCATGATGATGCACGGGGCGTTGTGGATGCTTAGCAGTCACTATTCAATTAGGTTTCCTTTTTACGTATATTTTAAAATGTGGGTTGAGACTTTATAAAATAAGAGTGAATAACTCTGTATTTTAGTGTTGAGATATATTATACTGCCACACACAATTCAATTTGTAATCCTGGGCATACAGCAGCTGTCTGGCAATGCTGGAATTTGTCTCTCCTGCTGATGTGATGCCGGGTTGAGTTACAGTATTGCACCTCAGAGAACCTGCTGTAATTGGCAGAGATGGGAAAGGTGACTTTGATGGTGTCATCATGCATTTTCTGATTCCTGTTATCTCTGCTTTTAAAAATGGAGCTCGGCTTTGGTGGAAAAGCTCAAATAGGCCTTTCATTTGGATGAAGTCAGTGTGCCGTTTGCTGTCGATGGAGCAGCTCCAGGCTGCATGTTTTGATGACATCAGAGTTGGCTCAGAGAGAGAGAGAGAGAGAGAGAGAGGTTCACGATCACAAATATTGATCAGCCTGTCCGAACGCCCTAGGAATCATGTGAATTTGTAAACTGAGTAATGTTTCCACTTGAGACATCCGATACTATCTAAGACGGCACAAGATTTGTAATGTGGGCATGAGATATTGTGTTTACAGTAAACCAGCATTAGTCACTCTCACAGGCTTATTTTCCCCCAACTGCCCCAAACTCCTGCCGTCAAATTCATCACTACTCAAACGTAACTGCATTTACCTCACTGCACCTTTATTGGAAATTGCTGCTCTGAGTTTGGCTTTTATTCCTCTGTGTGCGTTTGTCTTTGTGCTAAGACTTTATCTCTCCTCAATAACCTTATCTACTAAACTGCTCAAGTGTTGCTGAGGTCTGCAGTTTTCAGGAACAAGAGGACACTGATGGAATTATTTAAGTTTAGCGTATTTAGGGTCACACCGGTTGCTTTTTTGAAATTCTTATCATTTGTCGACTCTTATTTCGCAGTTGCCACAGGGTTCGGGAAGGATCATTGAGTAAGTCAACTGATAATTACTGACTTCATAAGTTGTTTGTATAATTAGCAATTATGACCCATATTTACATTTTATTGTCATGGTAGTAATAATGATGGGAGAAAACAGTAAGTATAAAAGCGCATTTGTCAATAACAAAGACATAACTTTCACCCAGGAGGCAGAGGTTTGTGTCCCGTTTGAAAATAAAAGTAAACGGCAAGAATTATATAATAATTCATATTTTTGTGTTGGCTAATGTTAGCAAATTCCTGCATGTAAAATGAAATGCTTAACCAACGTTAACACCACGTTTGAAATTGTGACTTTTATGTTTAGATAAAAGAACGGAAAACGCTCCTATGGGTCGTATTAGAGGGTAGGAATAAATTACCTATATTGTTGTGTGGTTTTTAGGACTTGTTGATAAAAATATATATATATAAAAGAAACTTACAACAGCTGTAACTTACAGTACTTTTGGCTTTTTGTCTACACACAAACTGTGTTTTATGTAAATGAAACATATCTTTTGGAAAACTCCTTCCAGGGTGAAGATTTTCAGAATCACCGTTTTCAGTGTTGTCGTACAGACGAGGAAAACCAAGTCTTTGGCTGTAACGTCAGAGTGTGCGCTGTTATCTCCTTTGTGAAGCATCACAAATTAGGTGACATTGCGTGCAATGGCGGAAGTGGCCAAAAGCTGAGAACCTGCTGGTTTATTGCATAATTGTTGGATATTCTGAGGTTATTTGAGTTAAGGTTTACACTTGCCTGTAATGCTAAAAAAAAGTCTCACAAGATTTAAGTGTACAAAAGTAGGCTGAACATTTCTACAACTAGATATGTTAAAAAGCATTGCATTAAAACGGGAGTATGTCCCCCCATCTGCCAGTTCTCACTGCACTTAAAACAACAAGTACTTTGTTTGCCTGAGGAAAGGCCTCTCTCTCACACATAGTACATGCACAGTGATGGTGGGAGTGATATTTTACCAGACACTTTTCAGAAGAAAAACAAAAACAAAAAAGGAGATGAGGGCATTGTAAAGAGGAGAGGAGAGCGAGGGTGTTAAGATGAATATCATATGCTGGGAGGAGAGGGATATCAGGGGCCAGGCTAAAGCAAAGAGAGCACAGACACAAGGAAAACCTTGAGGGCTTCCTTATGAGCTCCAGGTAATGAAATGGGACTGAGGACAGGAGTAACTTAGATATTTAGTGTGGGCTTCATCCTACTGAAAAATGAGGCAACCACATAAACAAAACCTTTGGAAGAGCACTAAATGATAATTAATTATTTCTTTTTTACAAAATTTTTAGATCTCTGGTTTTGGAAGCATTTAAATCAGATCCTTTAAAGTAGTAATACCACACAACGCAAAAAAACCTGCAAGCATTATGTAAACTCCTAATTTTAAAATTTCCAAAAAGTACTAACTATGCAGAATAACCCCTTGAGTGTTTTTTTATATTATATATATTCTATATCCACGACGTTCCACTTGGGCTTTCTTTGTGTTGGAATTTTAACCTCCGGTGGATTTATGAGGACTATGGTTAACTGCTCCTCAGATCTCTGCAGGGTAAATCCAGACAGCTAGCTAGACTATCTGTCCAATCTGAGTTTTCTGTTGCACAACCAAAACAACTTTCGAATGTACAAATGTTCCACCAAAACAAGTTCCTTCCCGAGGCTGTTTTGCAGTTGCGCCGTGGCTCCGTACAATGCTTAGCACCACCCAAGACGATTGTGATTGGTTTAAAGAAATGCCAATGAACCAGAGCACGTTTTTCTCCCATCCCGGAATGTTGTGTGGACTAGCCAGACCCTCCTCCGGAGCGCTGTGGAGGAAGGTCTGGCAATGCAAGACTATAATATATATATAAATATACTATGTATTATTCTGAAATGGGACATTCTGCATACAGTAATGAGTACTTTTAAGTGTAATCAGTAAAATTGTAATTGCAGGACATTTACTTACAGAGTATTTCTTTCACTGTGGTATTGCTACTTTTACTAAAGTTGTGTTTCTCGCAGTGCAAGAGGAACCAAATTCAGGTCAGTCAGTCAAGTGATGTTCGATCACCAGGAGCTGCAGTCATACTAAGCTTCAACACTGCAGTAAATAATGAGGGATAAGGAAACACTCACTGTGTTGAGCCCTGGCACTGAAATGCTTCCTACTGTGTCTGAACTTGTTGTGACTAACAGATTTGTGTTCTTCCTCCACCCTTGAGCCCATAAAAGGACCGAGAGCTCATTCTTGAACTTTAAAAAAAATCTTGCATAAGACCGTTGATCACACTATTAGGATTTATCTCTGCATCTCTCGAGGAGTTGGCAGGGAATGACGAGGATGTGGTGCAACTGAGCCTTTTTCCGGATTATGATGATGACTTATCGTTCCATGTGTTAATAGCGAGAGATGGAACACAAAACATCCTGTTTTCACTGCAAAGAAAGACTGACATATGAACATTAGAGTGAATCATAATCACTGTAAATGTAGCCAACTGTAAAAAGTATCTCTCACTCCCCCTCTCAGAGAATGTGATTATGGGCTCTAATATTCAGGATGGATAGATGCTTTTTCAGCCCTTGTCATCTCTTCTAAAACACACGAGAGGAGCTTCCTGAGCTTATTTTCTGCTGCTGTACAGTATGTACATTTTTATTCTTTTTAAGAACTGTGTTATCCAACTCTGCTGTCGTCTAGACTGAGAGACAATATCAACAAAAATATATCAGGTGGATTGACTTGGCTCTGGATGCTCTGTATGTATAACCTATCCTGTTGGCAGCATCATGTTCCTGAGTGATACATACTACTGTACCTTTATCACTGCTGTGTATGTCTACAGTTCAGGGATTTAGAAAAATATCTGGTGACATGTACAAAACACATGCCAACTCAGCGCCTCACTTGTTAACATGGCAGACCGCCTTATCTTAATCTTTCCAAAGTGGGGATACAGTTACAGTGGATAAGGTCAAACAAACTGCCTGTAACGGCCCAGAAATAACAGGAACACAAAAACACTTAGTTACAAAAGCAGGTGAGGGTCAAAACCAGGAGGGTGTCAAAACGTGCAAACTAATCCAAAGAGGTAAAGCAGAGAAAAGTCAGTGCAGGCAGAAGGTCAGGCATGCACAGAATGAGGGTTCAGGTTCTGGTTGAGGTCCAGGTGGAAAACAAGGGCTTAAAGGTGCAGTAGGTAAGACTTATAAAACTAAGTTTCTGTCATATTTGCTGAAACTGACCCTATGTTCCAGTAGAACTACATGAAGCAGGTCATTTAAAAAAAAATCTGGCTTCTTTGACACCACCTACAGCCTTTAGTGCGATTTGCTAAAATCCACAGCTCCCTGTTCAGATGCACCAATCAGGGGGGGTGGGGGGGAGGCTTCAATCAATATATATAATTTTTTGGCTAAGTCCTGGATCTTCCCAATCCTACCTACAGCACCTTTAAAGCAACATGGACAATCTGGAAACTGACTGGTGAAAAGGGGCTGGTATAAATACTGACAAGCTAATGAGGGAAATGGGGAACCAGTGAGCATGTGGGCGGGAAAGGTCAGGTGATGGGAGTGGCAGGAAATGGGTAACTGCAGGGCAGGAGGGAGTGGCTGGGTGTGAGAGTCAGGTGACTGGAGGAGGTGGAAAAGTCTGAGGACATCTGGTGGACAGGTAGAGAAATGACCATGAGGGAAGTGGGAATGTAATTGAAAGCAAGGACAGAATGGGCAAGAATAAACACAACTGAGGCAGACACATTGCCAAATGCCAAATACAATATTTGCGGGAGGGTATTCACGACAAGACCTTTGCTTAAATATTTATCTACTGTCTATCTTGTGAAAGTAAGAACTTGTGAAGAGGAACTCCATGGAAGTAGGTGGGGTTGAGCCAGAAATCCCTACTCTGCTTCTAAAGTGAGAACGTCTCTTTCTCTGTAATCCATCAGATTCTGTGACCTGTAGCCAGTGTTGGAGGAAGTATTCAGATCCTTCACTTGAGTAAAAATACTTATACCACACAAGTAAAAGTCCTGCATTGAAAATGTTACTTAAAGCTATAGTGCGTAGTTCTGTCACCCCCATGATGAATTCTAATGAAAAATATGAAAAGTAATGACAACAACACTGATGGCGCGTCCACATGATACAAGCCTTCCGTGATCACGCACCACCCCCACCCCTCCTCCACGCAGTTGCTAGTAGCAAAAGACGACATGGAGGATTAAACAAACATGATGGACTCTTTAGAAAAGTTTATCTTCACTCGATTTTCTGCCAGGAGCTGTGTGTAGAGCTGATAGTATTTATTAGCCTTTTAGCAACTCATTTGGCAATGGCTTGAATGTAACGGACGTTCAATAATATAAAAAAGTTACACACTAAACCTTTAGGTAAAAGTATGTAAGTATTGTTATGAAAATGTACTGTTGTAGTTGGTTGAGGTGGAGCTCATTTTGAGATATTAACTAATGGTTATTTTCATTATGGATTATTCTGCTGATTATTTTCTCCATTAATCGATTCATTGATTGGTTTATAAAAATTCTGAAAATAATCAGAAGTGCTGTCACAATCACCCAGAGCCCAAAGTGACACCTTTACGATGTTTGTTTTGTCCAACCAACAGTCCAAATCCAAAACGCACTACAATGTTTTAAAATAATAATAATAAAGAAAATAATAATTATAATTAAAAAAAAGCTGGAACCAGGTCTTTGCATAATAAAATGACTTAAATAATTATAGTTGGCAATTAATTTTCATTTCAGCTGTACCTGTACATTTTCATATTTTGTGTGTGCAAAAATCATATTTTGTAAAGTAACTAAAGCTGCCAGGAGTAAAAAGTACATTTCCCTCTGAGATGTAACGGTGTAGTGAAGTAAAAGTATATAGTGGCATGAAAAGAAAAGGCTTGAGTAAAGTAAAAGTACCTCAAATTTGTACTTAAGTACAGTACTTGAGTAAATGTACTTGCCCATTAGCTTTACTCTATCCATCATATAGATCATGATGACTGTTATGAAAAAAAATAAAAAAGGCCAACATCAGCCTGCAGTATTCAGTTTTGATCTAACCTCAACAAGGACTTCACAAAACAGGTCCGCAGTACTTCTGTGATATTACTGTGTTGGATAATCATTACAAACACTGCAACACACAGAGCAAAGCTAGAGAGAAAACCTGTGTGTTCATGTGGTGGTTTTCATGCCAGTGTGAGATGAATAAGGGAAGAGTAGGTGGGCAGTTGAATACACTGCATATTTGGGTAGTGTGTGTGTGTGTGTGTGTGTGTGTGTGTGTGTGTGTGTGTGTGTGTGTGTTGCTGAGAGCAGCGTTGAAGTGCATTTAGCAGGCTGGGGGGGGGGGGCAATCAGGACCCCCAATGCCCTGCAAACACAAGAGTGAGTCAGCCTACATTACAGGCCTGTAGTCCTGATCATTTCGTTAAGAGATTACACAATATGAAAATATATAATATACACTAACAAACAGGGCATAGACGTACACATCATTTAAATGCATTAGCTCTAAAAGCATTATCCAGCTTTTGACCAAATCTGCTAATGAATTAAAGTGAAAGGGATGTGAATTAATGTCAATATTTGGTATTTGGTCTAAAGTTGTTATCTGCCTTTACATCAACTGACAATATAAGAGGATTAATAATCTTTTTTGACCCATTTAGAGCATTTAAGGAGACATTTTGGTTTTTGCCAAGTTGAACCTCTTAATGATCCGACGGCCCGGACGGTGGGCCTGGCCGACATCCTGCCTCACAGAGGCTTTGGTGGGCACTGTTTTAAAGCTCAAGTGAAGATAGTCAAATCATATCAAACTAAACGATCTAAGGAATCTAACCCATTGCTACCAACCCTGACATAGCTTGTTGGGATAAGGGGGCTAAATAATGCTTCAAAGTTAGGCTACATTTTGGAGAGGGGAAAAACTGACATGGCCATTTTCAAAGGGGTCCCTTGACCTCCCACCTCAAGCTATCTGAATAAAAATGGGTTCTATGGGTACCCATGAGTCTCCTTTTTACAAATATGCCCACGTTTTGCTAATCCCATGCAGTTTGGGGCAAAAGCCATCCCAGCTTTCAGATGATGTACGCTACTTCTATGTGGCATATAATGTTGACCTTTTATACCCCTGAACATCCCTGTCCCCCAAACTTTTATAAAAAAAATGAAAAAAGGGGGCAGAATGCTAAAACGTTATTGGTTGTTCATACAGGTTACATACATGATTCTTCTTTTGCTGAACTTTGTGTTTTTTACATTAATTAATCAATTGGGCTTTTAGAATTGTGTCATGCATACAACTACAAATTCATATCAGGCAGATCCAGAAGACATTTTCAAACACAAGAAAACCAACTCAAACCATTTTTACCATCAGATCTTCAGACCATATATTGTCTGCAATATAATTCATAAATCACTGTCATAAACATTTACCATATAATGCTGGATAAATCAGAGTAAATATGAATTTAACAGTCCTTCTCTAGGCTTTGGTTATAAAGTTTTCAAGTTATCATGAAAAATGAACTCTCTTAAATCATCCTACTTTGTACAGTACAGAGGAAAATAGGACACAATTTTGTCTTTGCACAATCTGGTTTCCTCCTGAAGAGTTTTGAATCGACCAACCTCAACAGCCAGAGGAAGAACAGCAGCTCTCAAAGGATCTTTAACTAAGGAAGACCTTTTCAAACCGTTTTACCTTACCGTCTTGTATAAAAGCTTACTTTTAATAAAGTTATTATTATAGCACTGATGTGTCAGCGATGTGTCCGGCAGACCACTGGTGTTGTGGGGAAATCCCACTACAGTATATTACCCAGCATGCTCTCGTCTCAGTATCTTTTTCTCTCCTCATTTCCATTTCCATTACATTTTAACTGACACCTTATTCAAAGTGGTTTACACTGCATGAATAGGTAGATGGTTCACTGTCGTGGTCAAGAACACTTTGACAGAATGCATGAACTAGAGGACACAGTTTTCTGTCATTAATCAGGGTACAGCGGACCGCAATTTGGTTGAAATCTGTTTAAATTAGAGTAAAAAACGTCTTCATCCAAATTTGCTGCCAACGCACAAACATGAATCGTATTTAGCTCAAAATATAAACCTTTTGACATTCACACAACTTTTATTTGCATCTGATTATATAGACAGCTCAGTAACAGACGCAGTTTTTAGTTGGTGGAGGGGAAAAGTATAATGTTAAACTGAGAGCCCACAGCTGGTAATGCTGCATAATGTTTTAAACTCTTGTAAAAACGCTGTAAATGATGTGCAGAAAAATACTCCAGGTCAGGCTGGGGCTCGGTTTTTGCCACCATGCTGGAAAAAAAGACATGCTATATTACTTTAGAAAATAACGATCCTGTGGGAATAAAAAAGTGTTTCACTAAATTAAATTCCACAGTACACATTTCCTGCCACTTACTAACCTGCTGCTACAGGTTTGCACTTTTTAAGTAACTCCCTGTGGACTTTAAACTAAATGAATTAATAATAAGAATTAGCCTTAATTTTACGTTTTTATGATAATGTCCAAAACAGTTGGTTAAGAAGTTCTACACATAACCCTAAAATGCACAACTGTCTCTTCTCCTTCCATCAGTCCAAGTTCTTTATTGCCATACTCTATGCTCAGCAGTTACTGTGAAGCAGTCACTGGCAATTCAATTCTTTGATCTGGTGCTCCTTCAAACAGTGTTCATACAAATATGTATAAAAAACTCATGCAAGTCAAATCTAATTAGAAGACATATTATAGTTCCACTGCTGGAATATACATTATGCAAAAGATATAGTAGGCTAATAGTAAAATGTATAAACTAACGTAAACGGGTTGTGCAGTAATGTAGTAAATGTATAAGTAATGAGAACATGTAGCAGGTATGCACAGAATTATACATACACTATACACTGTGATGTATATATATATATATATATATATATATATATATATATATATATATATATATATATATATATATATATATATAAATATATATATATGTGGAGCCAGTGCAGTATAGAGTACAGTACCAGTAAGTATAGTAAAAGTAGCTATATAGTAGTATGTTATATGACAATAATCAAGTCTAAATATCTTACAGTAAATAGTTCATCTCTCTCTCTCTCTCTCTCTCTCCCCTTTCTGCTGTATTCTTGCAGCTCTCTCTATCATCCCTCCTCACAGTAATCGTTATAATCTAGTCAAAAGGCTGCATCGACTGTCTTTGATTTGTAATCTTTTATAGTCGCCAGTAAAAGTAACCCCAATCTCCCCCCCCCCCTTTAGATCTGTCCTCAACTGTTATTAACAGCGTTTGGGAATCCAGTTGATTTAAATAAGAGCGCTGCACGTTTCATAAGATCAATGTGCAGCTGTTTTAAGAGGGAATTTATGACGCCCAGGAACCGTCCCGCCGTGCTCACTGCAGATTTTGCACTGATATTATGAGCTCACTTCCAGGCTGTGTGATGTAAATCATAGAAAAAGGCCGGCAACGGGGGTCAAATCATTTAGGATCTCATCACAGCGAATGAGCATCAGCTATAACTTCATCATCACCAGCACAGAGAGGCGAACAATCCACCTCAGCGCTGCTGCCAGTTTATTACACTGAGCTGAATTAAGTGGGATGTTTTCCAGGCTGTGGATATAAACCCGAGGTGAGAAAGTTTAAAGGACGCTTTGCTCTCCCGCTTGGATGCAAAGCACACACAAGGAGCATAACATCACCCTTGTTTCCATGCAACACTAACTTTGACAACAGCTATCTGATTAGCCTCAGCTAACCCGAAGTGATAAAAGGGAAGAAGTTATAAAAAGGGAAAGACATGGATTGAGCTGTTTTGCTGCTGAGGAGGATGAAGTGTTTGTTCAGGTAGCTGACGTCGGCCTGAACTTGAAATACACTTACAACCCTCTGAGAGTTCCTCGCATGCTACATCCTGGACCAAGGATGCATGTAAACATTTATTTATTTATAACATCTCCTGTAATCAGTGTCCTCATGTGCTCTCGCTGTTCCACCTCACAGCAAACAAAGTCACATCTCCAGATCTAATTGGTTGGGGCTGAGGCTGAATTGTTTTAAATAGAGTTTGAGCAGCAGAATGCAAAACTCAGAATACCGAATACGTCAGATTCTTGGTTTTCAGTTACATTACATTATACTGCATTCATTTAGCTGAAACTTTTATCCAATGCGACTTTAAAAAAGTGCATTCAACCCTGAAGATACTACCCAGAACATGCACGCAAGAATCATGTGAGTACATCAAATTTAGCTTGAAATGCTTCATTTTAGAAACAAGTGTAGGGTTATTGCTGTCCTGATGGGTCAGTGGGGAGAAGGGTGTATGGTTTGACCATGTCCTGGATGTAGGATGGGCCTGAGCCATTTGCAGCGTGGTAGGCAAGTACCAGTGTCTTACATCCGATTCCAGCTGCCAGCAGTAGCCAGTTAAGGGTGTGGAGGAGTGGTGTAGTGTGGGAGAACATGGGTAGGTTGAAAACCAGACAAGAATTGAATTTCATAAGCTGGTCAGCAACTAAAATGTGTAAGTGTAGCTCCAGAGTGAAAGTTGAGGTTTTTGTCTAATAAACATGGATTAGAAAACTGTCTAATAGGGGTTTATGTGGCAGCATTGAGCCACAACATCCCATGTTTGTTGCATGTAGAGCTCAAATAATTAGTTGATTCATTGAGTAGTTAATGGAGAGAGAATAAAAATAAATATATATATATATATATATATATATATATATATATATATATATATATATATATATATATATATATATAAGTTATATATAAGTTATATAAGTTATTTTTAACAAAAATGCAAAAAATTCAAAAGTTGGGGCTTTAAACTTTTGATAGAACAAAACAAGCTACTTAAACATTCAAACTTGGGCTTTGGGAAATTGTGAGGAGCATTTTTTTTTATTTTTATTTTTTACAATTCATTCCACTCATTTCATCTCTCCACTGTCCGCCATATAATAAAATGAACAAATGATTAGTACATGACTTAAAGACAAAAAAACTGTATGATTTAGAATGTTTGCATTGAACCACCTTCTGCACATATTTTATTTCATTTGGGAAAAATAAAAATATGTGAGGATCATTAACTGCCATGTTTTCTCAGGCTGTTAGCATGTTGCTGTGGACTCTGGATGAAGCTTTTAAGTTCATGCCGGTCTATTAATTCAGGTCTGGGGGATTAGGTGGAGGTTTGTTGGAGCGCGGCGCTGTGCTGCAGACAGGACTCAGTTCAGTCCTGCAGAGAGGACAATTTAGGTCCAACAGCGGCATGGCGAATCCACCTGATGGTTAGTTTAGCTCTGTCTTACAGCTCTGCCTCCTGCACAGTCAAATAGAGACGCATTACATCTCTTTTTCCTTGCTTTGGTCAACCGTTTTTAGAGGCACAATGTTGCTACTGACTGGCAACTCGCAAAGTTCGGCTGTCTGAGATGAAAGTTGACAATTGTGTAAGATATGTGCAACTCAGAAGATGACGTAACTTGATATGAATTGTTCTGGCATTTTACTCTGGTTTGGAAGCAACTAAGGCAGGAGAAACAAAAAGCTGTTGTCACGGTACACAAGGCTTTTGTAGCAAAGTTTGAGTTTGGATTGGCTGACGTGGAGCCTGATGTGATAACAGACAGCAGCAGGACAACAGACCGAGCCATTAAGATTTTGAGTAGAGTTGTTTTAATTGACATCTCTGTGGTCCCATTATAATTTGTGATTTTGGTTGACATCACCCTGCGAATGAGTCAGTGTGGACTAGTTCAAACTCTGCCTTTGCATCCTAATTTTTATTCTGACGCTGAATTTTCATCATTTGACACTAGGCTTGGCAGATAGGAAGCAGCACTGAATGTTAGTGGTCGGCGTTGCTGTTAACAAACATTTTAACATGGAGAGGTTTAGCTCTGTTTTCCATTTCCCAGTGTTTACAAGCTCTTACTCACTTCCCTCCCCCCTTGATTGTCTTTCTCTTCACTGAGTCGGGCAATTTTTCCTAAACTGGAGTCAATTCCTCTTTGACTCATTGTACTTCGCCTGCAGCAAAACTGAATCCATCTTGCTGCATTTGCATTCTTCTAGTGACTATGCGTGTGTTCATGCTGCCAATAAATATGGTTTCTCAGTTGATATGGACAAAGCCATTCTCCGGGAATGAAATTGCCAAATAAACACTAAAGCACATTAAGCTGGTGAGTTCTTCCTCTCTGGTTTAAGTTGAGCTGGTCGATGTCACACCGCTGTTTTTAAATTAAGTTGTGCGTGTTTCTAAAGTGCAGGATCTCAAATAAATGCAAACCAGTTTCCTCCCGCCGAGCTGATTACATGATTGTGATTGGCGTAGGTGAGGTGTTGCTTTTGCACTGGCTGTCATTAGCATGAGGTGTTTACTTGGCCTGCGTTCTGGGAATGCCTCTCTCTGTGGGTGCTGCTGCTGAGGGACTCTTCTGAGAACTGGCGAGCTCTCGCCCCGTCTGACCAGAAGGCTGTGACGCACGCCGCTGTGACACTGGTGACTCACTGGTTCCCTGTTCCTGGATCTGTGAAATCTCATCCTGCCCTTCTGCCCCGCTCCGTGACCTCGCATGTCCCAGTGTATCCACACGTCTCGACTGAGACACTCGAGACGGACCACAGGCAGGAGAGAACCCTCCCACTCCCTCTGACATGAGCGGAGGGTGATGCTGCTTGTCTTGTCTTTGTTTATGAACTACTGACACCTTGCAGAGAAGCAGAGAGAGGAGGCCTGTTGTAAAGAATCAAAAGCAAGAAGGGAGAAAGGGTTCTGAACTGGGGCTGAAAAACTACATTATATCTCTAAACAACCCATAACCTGAACTCGTGAGAACCCATGGGTCTTGGTTTTAGGTTCTGAATACGTTTTCAACATTTAGGATTAACTCACTGAAAATATAGTCTATATCCAGGACCTTCCACTTCTGGGATTGCTGCCAGAAATTTTAACTCTGGTTGATTTATGAGGACTCTGGTTAACTGCTCCTCAACATCTCTGCAGGGTAAATCCAGACAGCTAGCTAGACTATCTGTCCAATCTGAGTTTTCTGTTGCACGACTAAAACAAATTTTGAACGTACATATGTTCCACCAAAACAAGTTCCTTCCTGAGGCTATTTAGCAGCGGCACCATGGCTTCGTGCGGTGCTTAGCGCCGCCCAAGACAATTGTTATTGGTTTAAAGAAATGCCAATAAACCAGAGCATGTTTTTCTACCATCCCGGAATGCTGTGTGGACTAGCCAGACCTTCCTCTACAGCGCTGTGCAGGTAGGTCTGGCAATGCGAGACTAGTCGCTTAGTAGCGGCTCTCAGTCGTTCTTTGGCTCAGGGTACGCTGAATGAGAGTCTAAACGAGTATCACACTGAGACGAGAGTCTGGAGCAGCATCTCTCGGAAGTTAACCTGGCTCTTATGCACAACTGCGCATTCACCAATCAGGAGCAGAATTTTGGATTTACTCCTCCTTGTGTATCCAGTTATCTTGTTTCTCTTTGAGAGTCGTTCCACCAATGATTCGTTTGCCAATCTAACATCACTATTTCCATTTCCAACCAACAGTAACATTGAAACCAAAGCTCTCCTGACCTTAACAAAGTAGTCATTTGAACACAAATTATGATATACCACTCATTACCAACATTAACCATAGCATTGTCACATTATAAAACTGATTTAAACAGTGATTTGTAACTGTTTTGGAAACACTTTCTATCGGGAATGGATAAACTATGCATTTTGTCATTTAAATTGGAGGACATGTTATTTGTCTGTGTGCACAGTGTTTTGGAGTAACACGCAGGAGCAGTTCTGGTGTACTCTGTTTCCTCCAAACTGTCGACCTCCTACTCTGCGTGGGGCTCATCTATTAATTTAAAAATACTGAAATGATGCATAAAACTCATCAAATTTGAAAGAAAATTACATTAGCTACACTTTTTCCGTTGTTTTCTGTCCAACAACTGAACTGCTCTTGTCTACCTAACAATACATACATATTCAACTTTTTATTTTCAGTAGCATTACCAGACCTTGGCTAGTCCACACAGCATTCTGGGATGGGAGAGAAACGTGCTCTGGTTTATTGGCATGAATTAAGTGCCGCACAGAGCCCCGGTGCTGCTGCAAAATAGCCTCGGGAAAGGAACTTGTTTTGGTGGAACATGTGAACGTTCAAATGTTGTTTTAATTGTGCAACAGAAAACTCAGATCGGACGGATAGTCTAGCTAGCTGTCTGGATTTACCCTGCAGAGATCTGAGGAGCAGTTAACCATAGTCCTCATAAATCAACTGAGTTTAAAATATCAATACAAAGAAAACGAGAGGTAACGGACATCCAGCCGAAAAGAAGGACATCCTGCGCAATTTCTGGCAGCAATCCCGGAAGTGGAAGGTCCTGGATATAGACTATATTTCCACAACGCAAGTTCTGGATCACTTTGATTGGTTCTGTAACAGAAACACAACACAGGGGAAGTTCATTTTCTGAAATTACTGATGCTGTTGTCATCCTTCCTGGGAGGAAAATCTTTTAAATAAAGCAGGAAAACACGCAGGTCGTATATTTTGAATCTGAATATTACCCGCATCTTTAAACAATTGCATTGCTTATCTAATCAAGTCCTGCCATTAACTGCCTGTTGCAAACAAACTGATGCATTTTTTTTTTCCGAGACCTGGACTTAGTTCCACCTCCTGAATTTGGGTTCAGGAAATTTGGAGGGAAATACATTGGAAACTATGGCTACACGTTGGAAGTGGAAAAGGCCTGATACAGTATAAAAAACAGGAGACTATAAATAAAGAGTGATTTGAAGAGGAATCGAGAAAGCAGCGGGGTGAAACGAATATGACGGAGAGGGTTCTGGCCTCCCTACAGGTTTGCTGTTCCTTTGGTGGTGGCTCACAGGCGATCCCCTCCTCCCATCTTATTTCTTCACCATCAACAACACATCATCTCAGGGGTATACAGACCCACAGATCACTGCAGCAGCTCTCAGACAGACGCAGATGTGGTGCGGACATCCCAGCGTTCAGGGCAGAAGCAGGAGCGGCTTTGTTGGGAAGGCGCTCAGAGCCGAGCCGTGGGAGGTCAAATGACTGTCTAACATCTGTCAGTCATCCTCCAACGAGCTGAAACCTGACGGCACCTCGCTGCCTCCATTAGTCTGCCTCCCACATCACCTTCAGCTACAGCTGCCGTGTTGCATACCTGCCAACTTCCCCACAGCCTACAAGATGCATCTTTATTTGAAAAGCTGCTAATATTGTATTCTTCTTGCTTCATCTTCTTTGCGGCATTAAATACAGCGAAATAAAAGCAGTTTTCAGTGTTAAACTTTTAATAAATAATGCCTAAAGGTCTTTTTTTATCGTTGCTTATTTAGTCATGAATATTTAATGTTATAAAAAAAGACTTTTTGAAGATTTGGCATGTGTATAATGCGTGTGTATAAAAGCATTGAGATTACAATCTCAATGGGGATGATTGAAATTAATGACTAATACTCATACAGGTTACTGTATGAAGGGAGGGGCTGATGACAGAGAGTGGGGAGCTGCAAGAGGAGGGCTGGATTTTCAAATTCCAGCATGTTTTGCCTTTTCCAGAAAACTGCCTACCCCAGCATTAACTTGAGGCAGGTTATTGTTGATAGCTTTCTTAATAAACAAGCAATACACTGCTGATTTTAACTGTGTTGGTCTGGATGCTTATAATACTGTATGAGTTAACTTCTGTTCTAATTTCATAGTTAAAAACACCTAATAAAACACAAATTGCAACACATTCTGATCAGTCACCATGTGACTATTATAACAGAAACATGATTAGCTGATCCCAGAGCTGCACAGGACAACTAAACTAATTCATGTTAATATCAGCCGATGTTTGTCAGACTGCCGTGGAAGAGAGTCTTTTTTTCTTCAAACTCTATCAGTCCTTCATGCTAAACTGCTGAGAAACTGTATTTGGTCAAATACACAACAGACCACATTCCCACTTACAGTGTAAATTATGGAGTCTAAACCCTTCTGGTCAATAGCTCCCACTTGACTTGGTAGCTCATGATAGGTTGGAGGTATGTCTGGGTGTCAGATTACCTTGTTTCCATTTCTAAAAGGGAATGGTTGCTGTCTAAATGACTTGAATTTCTCCATTAGTGTTTCCTCCTCTAGCTCCTGGTGAGGGAGGTGTGAGTGGAGGCAAACAGCCCTTCATAGAGAGCTGAAGAGCGTCGTCCATTTTCAAATCCCTTGAACAATTTGTTCGGATGCCTCCTGAATTATACCCTGTCCGCATATTCTGTTTCACTTTTGCAATACGTCACATTACTTGAACTAAAGATGCTCTAACTGTCATTTCACTGTGTCTTTAAGGCCTCACACAACAGTTCTGCTGCAGCGCTGACGTGTAAAAAGCATGTTTTCAGAGCCGGAGATGCTACATCTGTGTTGTGTGTGATGGGAGAGGGGGAGACGGTGCGTACGGGCCTCCCTGCCTTTGCGGGGTCATTACCAAGATGAATATAGTGATTATAAGGATGAATAAGGTGTGATTATGAAGACGAATAAGGCGATTAGGGCTCTTGTCACTGCTGCTAAGGCGGCTGTTCATTGAGGGGGGGAGGAGGGGGGAGATGTCAGCGTGTAACACGCGTTAACCCATTACCTTTTCATCCACAAGGGATTTCTACGCACATACCTATATATGCATGCACATGAACGCGCTGCCACGCCACGCCACACCAAAGGGGGCCATTTGTGTTCATTTGTGTGGTTAAATGACCCGTGCATGCAATATATCTCTCTTATGTGTTTGACCTGAAAGGACACGAGCACACCTGACTGCAGGCTGCTGTGTGCAGCCAACGCTAGCTTACAGGCTGCCGTGCTGGTACTGTAACAGCAGCTGACTAATGCTGCATGCTGTGTCACTGAAGCCGCTGTGTGTCCAGGGGTTAAAGACACCTCACCAGCTCCATCCATGTGATCCTCCCCTATCCCAGATAGCTATATCCATGGCAACCGAAGCGAACGGTCCTGATGTCCACATGGCAACGGCTGCCGTAGGGACTGAGGATGGAGGTGGGAGGAGGAGGAGGAGGGAGAGGGGGAGGTGGGGGAGGGGGGTTCTGTATGCTGACGCACTCGGTAGCTGCCTGAAAAGTTTTTGAGAATGCCGCCCACTGACGAATCAGAAGTGGGCTTGAATCTCTCTCTCTCTAACTCTTTTTAAAAGGCACCTCCTACTCAGTCAAGAGTCCTCCTCACGCCACCCTCCCCTTCCTATCATGTACCTCCTCCGTGTTTGTGTCTCATCAAACCTTCGTCTCTGTCTGCTGCGCTGTGGCAGCTGTGATCATGTTTGATCGCAGTTTGAGGGTTTCGGGTGTGGGCAGGCCCGGCCAGAATGTCTCTCTCCTCGGGCGTCCCGGAAGGATTCGTCCGGTTCTGCTACTTTTTATAGGCTACCTGCAGATATACAGTGTGATGATAGCCGATGTGAATACAATTTACAGAGAGGCGGCTGTTATTCATGCACCCTGTATGATGTTATACGATATGATGGAGTAACAGTAACAAGTGCAATAGCAGCACATTTGTTAGGGTTAAGCCAGTGTTGTTTATCGTTGCAATGGCGCTTTGTTAAGTTAAACGCTAAAGAGGGAACGTTGCTGATTTTCAACCCTTCTGAAGCAAGTCATCCAGTGGAGATTTACCGGCGGGTAAATGCGGACCTCCAAGTGGTGCCGTCATGTATCTGCATGTACGGCAGAACAGAAAAGTTAAGTTGAAAGTTAAGTTACGAGCTAAAGCTAGTGGTAGCTAGCTAGCTTGGTTAGCAGAACGCTGAATAAAGCATTTCTAGGCAACCAAAGTTCCAATTAACTTTGATGAAATGAAAAAACACAGTGAGAGGGTCAAAGTTTGAGATTAAAACAAAAACAAGTTCAGGGCAGACATGGTTCTGAGCCGTCTATACTCGTCATTCTTTTTCTAAGACACAATTTCCACCCAAATTCCAATAAATCTCTTTGGGTTTCCTCATTACAATGAAGCTCCCACCTGAAAACCATGCACTCTGCACTGGTCACCAAAATATACCACACAGACGGGTTAAGTGAACTTCAAGGCCAGGAAAATACCAAACTGTCAGAGCACTGCACCGCCACGAAAACAGAGCCCAATTATGTTTGCACTGCTATCGCTACATGAACTTGTAGACACGTAGACAAACCTGACTTGGTTACAGATGAGATAAAAATACCATATCATTTATTTCAACTTCAGAAGTAAGCTGATCAGTTGAGGCGATACATCTGTGAGCATGTTAGAACCATGGACAGCGTTGGGACAGAGAGAAAGCTACTGTATAACTACCTCTTACTAATAGCCCAATGATTAATAAAAAAGAGAAAATAACCTATTATAAATAATAATCAGCAGGCAAGTCATTTACAAAAAGCTTCAGCATAACACTTTCATGACTATTTAATAGCGATGAGAGTCAAGGAGGGAGAAATGGGTTGTAGTTGCCTTAAAACTTGCTCAGCTTGAGCAGAAGGAAAGAAACGTCCCCGCTCAGAGAAAGATGGCAAGAGAGAAAATGAGGGTTTTCTTTTCCTGTTCCTGCCTAATAACCAGGAGCCAGGGGCCATGCTTCTGGTATCAATAGCATTAGAAAAACCTTCTCAGCTGAATCATAGACCTCTCTTAACCACTCAACACCTAAACCTTGGAAGACTTCCACATTAAGCAGAGCTCTGCCTCAGCTGGAGCAGCTCCAAAACCCTGCACGTATATGTGAACATCAGCCCAGGGAAAGCTTCTTTAAAAAAAAAAACATGAATAAAAGAGCTACACAATGACATCACAGGCCCAGGAATAGCTCCTCCTTGTGGTTGTGTGTTTGTGCCAACGGCGGTCTGAAAATGGGCTCAACGCTGACCGGATAAACCCTAGGTCCCTCAGGAGCAGACCCAGAGCCTCGCTGTGATGGGCAACTATAAATCTACATCCACCCACCCACCCCCCTTCTCTTTTCCACAACAACCCCCTTCTCTTCTCTCCACTGGACTCCACTCATGAGTGCTTCTCTGTCTCTCCAGGCTCTG
Source organism: Perca fluviatilis (assembly GCF_010015445.1). NCBI lineage: Eukaryota > Metazoa > Chordata > Actinopteri > Perciformes > Percidae > Perca > Perca fluviatilis. The sequence goes on along the minus strand of NC_053126.1, from coordinate 22,463,614 downwards.
TGGTAATGAAGTGCTTTATGGCTGCAGAGGATGGGAGGGGACGCAGGGGGCCTGGGGTTATAGCCCATAGCTCATTCCTACTATAGGGGGCTCAGTGGCCAGCGGTGACTGGGCTGATTGAGTAAGTGTGGACCCCTAACCCGAACACACAGTCACACACATCACCCCGACCCCAGGAAAGGGGTCCGAGGGTGTTTGGTGATCTCAGCAGGAGAGATCTCAGACAACCTGCTCCCTCTTTTAATGACGCCTCTACAAATGATTACTGCTTGATTTATAACGTTCGGTCAGGCTATGCGGGCTACAGTTACCATCTGGATTTCAGCACAATCCTTAAACCTTGTTCTCGACAAGGGTTCAGAGTTCGGAGCGTTTCATTTTTCATTTGTTGTGTTAAATTACCTGAAGCCCGCTGATAATGTAACAGTGATTAAAGGCTACGCAAATAAGCCTGACTTACTGCCCTTACGGTTGGGAAAAACACATTTTCACCTTGTTAGTTAATTCTTCACATCATAATGTTTGTCTTTAGAGAATTACATGCCGAAAAATGTGCAAAACCTTTGCCTTCTTGTATTTTAATAACAAAATCTGACTGTATTTCCTTCCCACTGAGCTGAATTTTACTTTTTGTTCTCAGGCATACATTAAAAAAGAAAAATTGTATCATCACATTTTTTTGTTAAGTACACTTTTTGATTGGTTTTTAAAACCCAACAGTTTGGTCCAGACTGAAATCCTCAACAACCACTGGACAGATTGCCATGAATTTCAGTTCATACATTAATTTGCCCTCAGGATGAATTGTAATAACTTTAGTGATCCTCTCTCTTCAGTCCTGTTTCGGTGTCAAGTCCCTAAATCCTGATTCTTCTGGCTGCAATTTACGTTAACAAAACATTTGGGACCTTCAAAACACTTCTTGCCTACACTACATCCAGTTTCTGTCAGGGAAATGTGAAACTGCAAAAGCAAGACACAGTTTTCATGTGACTTTAAACACAGAGCCCCTTTTAGTAATCCAGTGCTGACAGTGTTGCTCAGTGAATACAGGTGTTTTTCTAAGCGATAAGTGTTTTGACCCACTACACACCTGTGCCTCCGGTAACACACCTCTCCATTCAAACAGTGGTCCCTCTCCTTGGCTCTTATTGGCCTGACGGCTCTCTCTCCACGCCTCGGCCCTGCGCTCACACTCACGTGGGGAGGTCTCTGAAATGAAAATGCCATTATAAAACATTTACCAGCCTGCTGAGTTTACATGTCTTACAAGAAAAGGACCGTTTGGAGCGGTTAAGTGTCACATAAATCTTTCAGCACGCTAATTGAAGTGGTTCCCCCAATAGGCCACTCTCCACAGCTGCTATTACAACTGTGGATGGGACGGCCAGCTGCAAACCAAATCTTACACCCACTTGATAACGTTGTTAAGACACACACATGGTGCTCTGTGGGTTGCTGCTGCTGCTAGTTTGCTCAGGCAGCTCCACTGGGAGCATGCAATGTAGTTGTATGTAAACACAAGTCATCTTTCAGTGAAATATGCTCTGAGAGGCGGCACAAGTGTGTTCTCCTCCCCTGGAAATACAACTTATCTAGAGCTTATTTAAGCAGGCAAGTTGAAGAGGAACATATTGTTATTTCCAGCAGAAGCCTGGGGGAGTAGTTGCAGGAGGTGGCGGGGTTACACCTACAGTATGCGCTAGCTCACATCTGAAAGCTGGCGTGCTACAGTTAGCTGCCGAGCATCTCCACCAAAGCTTCAGAGGATTACTTTGAGATTCATGCCACCGCGCTAGTTAACAGAGATCACCTTCCAGCTGATTGGAACGAGCCCAATTCTCTAATCTCCAGTCAGCCGCTGAAAGCTTTTTGTCGTGTTTCAGAGCAAGTTCAAAACTGTGCAGGTCCGTTAAACTCTGGAGGGCTTTTCCATGGCTCAGCAATTACTGAGGCCTAAACTGTGACACTCAAACTTGATGTATTCCACCTCCCACTCCATCTTCCCTCTCTGTCCTTCAAAACCTCTCTGTTCCATGCCCTTCATATATTTATCCCTCCTCCTTCTTCCCGTTACACTGTCTTTCTCCCTGCTTCCCTCTGTTTTTATCTCTCCTTTTCTCTTGTCCTCATTGCCAAAGAACCTGTTGATGAAAATCCGTCAAAAAAAAAATGTAATTGTGGGCCAGAGCTAATGGGAGAGTGGACACACTCAGTAGGTACATTTCATTGTGTCCATTAAGGATTAGAGTATTTTTCATGCAGAGGTTCCCACACTCGCCACTAAGTATTTATTCAGCACCTAGACCTGCTTTATAATAGATTAATACATGGAATTCTCCCTTTTTACAATATGGGGCCTGATATTTATATCTGATATTTTCATCTTTTTAGTGAAAGCTTGAGTGATGGTCACTCAAGCTTTCACTAAAAAGATGAAAATATCAGATCGGTGTGGCGCGATGAAGAGGCTTTAACCTTCCTCACATTAATATATGAAACAAACAGAAATGTTATATTTCCATCATGGTTTTCCATCATTAGAGGTTTGACAATATATCCAACAGTAGTAGATTGTAGAAAGTGCTCATATTATGCTCATTTTCAGGTTCATAATTGTATTTAGAAGTTACTGCACATTGCTGCAGCTCCTCTTTTCACCCTGTGTGTTGAGTTCTCTGTTTAAGCTACAGAGTGAGGCATCACACTTCTGTTCCATCTTTGTTGGGAGTTGCACATGCGCAGTAGCTAGATAAGGACTACTAGCCAGTCAGAAGCAGAGTATGAGGGCGTGCCACGCTAGCAGCTAGCATTATAACGTGTGTTACAAAGTGACACACGTTTGTCGCGGAAGTAAAGGCTGGACTACAATAGAGCTGTTCGGAGCAGTTTGTGAGCAGTGTTTTCTGTTGGAGATGGTAAGTCCCTTTGGGCTGGACTTTGGGCTTTTTCACTTTTTAAACCAATTACATGCACAAAAAAAGATATATAACACAATAAAGGTAAGGGGAAAAGCCAAAAAGCCTCATATTTTTTACTGATGTTCTGCAAACTTTTGCGCCACATTTGGATGGAGAAAGTCCAAATGACAACAAACATTGAAATACATTTATCCTGAGCTGAGTCAGTTGACCGGCAGGTAGCTCCGACACAAATACGTACGCGGGTGAGAGAGCAGATCGAGGACACTTTGATGGCTCGTTTTTTCCAGGTGACACGCTCTCTAATGTCTGAGTGGTCATCACCGGGGGTGGTCATCACCGGGGGAGGGGAGGTTTGGGGTCCCCTCTCTTTCCGCTGCATGTGGGTCATTCACACAGTAATAATCGCACCCCGCTGTGCCCATCATGCCTCACTGCCAAAACCTCCTCTGCAACACCTGGCACCATGGTAACCAACACCTGTTCACCTAATTAGAGGGACACTGGAGGGAGAGGAGATGAAGAAGTTAATGAAACGCTAATCTAGTCCAATCAAACGCCCAGGCATCTGCCTCCTCGCTGCAGCAGCAGCTCGCCGTAATGGGCGCCTTATGGGCACCTCCCCCGCCACGGCACCTTGAGTGACCTCATCAATGCCAAAACTCCGCAGAGAGGCTGCAAATAGAGGAGAGCAGACAGGAGGAAGTGGGAGGGAGAGGGAAGCCGGCACGCTGCTTCCTGGATGGACAGAGTAGCTGGACGACGAGGTGTCAGCCAAATGAACGAGCATTAAGAGATGAGGTTCCCTGTGCAGAGCAGTTGGAGCGGCTCCAGGTCGCACCAGCTGCGCTGCTCGTGTTTACAAGCCGCCACCTGCTGCCGGAGAGGCCTGGAGCTCAGGTCTGCTTTCTGAAGAGCATCTTCTGGTCTGTGTGAGAGCCGTGGCCAGAGAAAAGGGTCCTCTGGTCTGATGCTATCTGTGCTGACAATGGAAACTGACAAATAGAAACTGGAAAGCGTTCTATGAGTTACTGTTTGCCTTCTTGTAACAACTCCACTGAACCCTTGTTCTGTTTTTCCCCAACAGGAAACTTAAAAGGGATGTGTAAACAGATAGACCACTTTCCTGAGGAAACAGATTACGAAGCGGACCCATCTGAGTACTTCTTACGTGAGTATCTCGTCTCCCTATTTTCACACAGAGAAATCCTGTTTGCACATGAGATTGACGGTATTTTCCTGCTCAAATGTTTGACCATGATAGATCACATCAGGCTTTTTTTCTCCCCCTCCAACCCCCCCCCATGTTCTCTGGACATATACTCTGAATATTTTTAAAATCTGTCCCACTTTTTGCTCTGTCTCAGACTGGAGCGCGGTGCCAGTAACTGCTCTTGGCCCGTGTGTCACTGCTGTCTCTGCCCGCTTTGAGCACGAGGCTGGCCAGACTGAGTCCTGCCAAGCAGCTCGTCTGTTTTTACTGCTTGGCTGTGTGTAACATAACGTGCAGTGTTACAGTCGGCTGTGTACCCTGTAAACACAGCCCATTGATTTCTGCTTTCTTTCCCTTTGTGCAAGCAAGACAGAGATGCTTGTCGAACTCATTTGCCTGCTATCATGATGTACTGTTAGTTTCGTGAGCTCAATAGGCTACTCTCTTCTGATTGGCCAATTAATGCATTTGAGACATTTATTCGTGAATTACAGACTCAACGAGTTAAACATCTTGTGCTAAAATAAATCAAAAAGGTTTTATCCAATAATGCTTTTAATATAGTCATAGACCTGACACGTTTCATTACTGGTTAGAATGAATGGTAATCTTACATGTGCTTATGTTGCTTAGTTACCGCTCTGCTACAGTGTAGCCAACTGATGCTGAAGACAGCCGTTTCTATGGTCACCGTCACAGTGTAGCAACAGAAGCAAGTTAAAAAAAATGTTCTATGGTTACAGCTCTGCTCTGCTGTTGTGTCACTTACTGTAATACAGAAAGTAACCAGTTATAAATACCTTAAATAGCTTTTTATGTGCTGGTTTTGTACACACTAAATCAATCAATCTACTTTTACTTTAGCATATTTGAATTCAGTTTTAATTTTGGAAGGACAATAACTGAAATGTTGCAGTTTTGCTGCTCTGGTCCAATCAGGAGGATTTTCTTTTTTTCAATTTGGACGTCTATTTGGACGACTCTTTGTTGTGAGGCAATCTGTTAAAACAGCTTTGATAGAAAAACTTTTTTGGAGAGCATCACTGCATTGGAAAAGCATTGTTTACACAGACACATGTGATACAGTAGCAGTGTAAGGGATTACAATCATCACATTGCAATGGCTCATACCAATAACAGTTTGTGAGGTCGGTTGTTCGCTGTTGTTTTACTGGGAGTTTGATGCTGGGTTCATATAAATCTGAATCAGTGGAGAGACTGATGCCGAACAAGTTAGCTTGGACAGAATAGGAGAAATTTTACTCCAAAATGTGTGTTAACTTCATGTCCATCTTAACAGGCTTGCTAATGTTAGCCTAACATGCATTCAATAATTCCTGTTTTTTTTTTAGAGTTGGAGGTGTGTGAACTACTCTTCTTCACTGTGAGGATGGGACAGTTACATCTCAACATAGACTGGCTGCTTCTTAAACCACAATGTCTCATTTTCTATTTCTACACGTGTTAAATACATTATGGGACATGTGTAGACACTTTGGAGTTGTTTAAGGGCAGTTAGGGAAAAAGTATCAAAATCGATGCGGCACAATCAGAGATATCATCTATTCCATTCCATACATTCTTCTTCCTTGACAAAACTTGGCGCCTACATTACCCATAATGCAACGCAACCACCGACAGTTACGTAGCAGCAGCTAATGTAGCCTGGAGCCTCTAGCCTGCAGCAGAGATGAGAAGCAGCGACAAGGGTCTCACTTCTTTCTACCTCAGCACCAACAGATTTTAACACTTGTAGTCTTCAGTCTCAACCAGCGCTGACTCAAGTGACATCACTCGCGGACATTTATCAGACATCCAGCAGCTCCCTCTGGAGCAACTAAAGGCTTTATACCACTTTTGCACATGTACAGTAGTACACCTTTATTCGGATGTACTTCTTTTTAAAGTAATGCATCATGTGAAATTGATTACATTTTTTTTGCTATATTTGATAAAATACCACATTAGTTGCCAACTTTGACCCTGTTGACCCTAGATGTAGTATGTTGTACGCTCCCCCCTGCTGCAGCCTACAGTGGTTTGAAACTAGAAGTCAGAAAGTGTCCGTCTCCTCGTCTCCATCAGCGTTATTGAGGCCTCTCAGAGAGCCGAGCACTGCGTGACAGTGCTGGAGATTAAGCCCAGCCAATTAGGCTATGTTTGACTTAGCGCTCTGAGCGGTTGTTCCCGTCCATATGTGCCAGAGAGGACGGTTATGATAACAGCTCTGGTAATGATTCTAACAATGCCAGAGCTCTGGCGAAGGCAGATCTCTCTTTAGAAAGAGCCGTCTCTCAGGCTGGGGATGACAGGGTCACGGGGTAGAGGCCTCACTCGGACCACCGATGCTCATCTGCATGCGCGCGTGCGTGTGTGTGTGTGTGTGTGTGTGTGTGGGGTGTGGGGGGTGTCTTTTAACCTCTTCCTAGGCTGTGATTGGAGGAGAAGGCCGCAGTGCTCCCAGTGGCTTGCCAATTAGGACACTCACATCCATAAATATTTCAGCCTCCTTCTTATATAGGTCAGGCCTCTCTCGATCGTTGTCTCTCACGCTCTGCCTCTCTTCACCATCACACCCGGAATATTTCATGTCAGGAGTTGTGCAGTTCCTGTTGGATTGAAAGAGAGACCTGACAATTTACTAAGCTGTTTAAAAAGGGTGCATGAAGAGGTCACACAGGACATCTTGGTGGGTGTCTCCGTATTAAACCCCTGTGATGTATTTTTATAGCTGCCCATCTCCATTTCATGGACACACACACACACCTGGTATTTCCATAATGAGGAGTTACACGGCGCCTCTGGGTGGCCAAAGACAGGGAAAAGCTGCCTCTGCTCTCACATGCAGGAGAGGGAGAGGGGGGGTTAGTTATGCAACAGAACTGATGTCACTTCAGGTGAAGGGCCTGGCGGAAGCGACATCACCGGGGAGCTCGCCAGTCCAAAATCGAGGGGACACAATGGTGATGTCATCAAAGAGCGTAGAGAGGAGGAGGGGGATATTTGGTGCTGAGCGGAAAAAACACAAATCTGACTATATTCTGCTAAACATGCACCCCCGCTTCATCAAACACACACACACACACACACACACACACACATATCTGTAGCTTCTCCTTGTTTGTGTGTCTGTTCCGTGTGCTCTCCAAATAGCAAGGCAGTTTGCACATCCACACAGGGTTATATAAGCCAGCTGAGGCACACTAAAGCGCCAGTGGGTTTTTAGATCATGCCGTGTTGGAGCTCCCATCATCCACTGCTCTACTGGGCGCTAAGCAGCTGAGAGAGAAGAAAGAGGGGAAGAAAACGCCCCGTTATGCAAGCTACTAATGCTAAACTGAAAGACATCAATTCACTGTAATATAGAGACGAGGATCACATGAGGGGAGGAGGGGTGTGTCTGGATGCATGCTAGTGCATACATCATCATTGTCACCATTGTCAGTGGATTGAAAAATAATAGCAACAAAAATAACTACTTCGGTAATCTATTAATCGTTCAAGTCATTTTTCTGGTTCCAGCTGCTTTTCTTTGATTTATGTGAGAATAACTGAAATATCTTAAGATTTTGGACTGCATTCATTCACCTTTTGCTTTAGAAAATTGTGGTGGACATTCTTTGCAAGATTTTATAGACCAAACAATGAGTCGAGAAAATTACCCATACTATAAAGCAGATTTATTGATAGATAATAATTGTTAGTTTCTGCCCTAGGGCTGCAACTTCTGATTATTTTCGTTATAGGCTATAAAGAATTCTGGAGTCTATAAAATGTCAAACAGCAGTCACAACTTCCCTGAGTCCAAGGTGTCATCTTCAAATGACTTGTTTTGTTCCAACAACCGTCCAAATACCAAATATATTTACATAACAAATATATTAAACCGAGTAAAGCAAAAAAAATCCTCACATTTGAGTGGCAGGAACCAAAATATTGTCATGTTTTCACTATTTTTGCGTGAAAAATGACTGAGACGATTAATCGATTTTTCAGCTGTAAAATAAAAACTGTGTGCAGAACCTCTTCTATCATTTAAATGATGGTTAATTTAACGGAACTTCTTGTTTTATGGTTTTTATTAAGGTGCGTGTGTGCGTTTCTTCTGGCCACAACATATTCTGCTGCTTCAGGCTGCATATTTGCTTGTTGTCAGATCACAAAGCACTTCAGCCCACTGAAAAGATTCCCCCACTCTTGCAGTGTGTCCCACTTCCATACTATAAACATACTTTTAAGTATGCACTATATTCTGATGCAGTATTTTTACCCACTCAATTAACTTTCTTATGAACTTTCCCGGGTGTTACTGCCCCGAGCCAGCGTTAATCCCTGCCTCTGGTGTTTGCAGGCATTCATCTGAGAGTATTCGCTGACATTGGTGACAGAAGGGCAGGCCTGTCACAGCCTGTGTCACCCCGAGGCCTCGCGGCAGTCTGGACACTGGCCTGAACTGGCTTTGGTGCGCCCAATAAAATCAATGGGTCAGGGGCAGGACATGTATGGTCTTGTAGGGCAGAGCAAGGGGGTGGCAGCAACACTGGCTGGCCGACCACTGCAGAGTCTCTTGTAGCGGTTTGTATACGAGGGGTATGTTAACATCCAGCCCGCGCCCCTTGTGTTTGCTTTATCAGGTTTATTCCTGTCAGTTGACAGCGGTGACATTGAGCATCCTGTTCCTCTCGCGGTATCCAAGGCAACAAATAAGGACTATATCGACTGATATATAAAAACACAGTACACAGACATGGGCCAATAAATTAAAAGCCAATCATTTTTTGTCCTGGTTGACCGAGTGAGTGCTAGCACTCTAACTTTATATCTTGTTAACGGGGAATAGAGAGAGACGGCGCAGCTTGTAAAACACAGAGGTGAGAGAGTGTGTGTGTCCTCATATTAAAGCAGGATTATAGAATATACAGTGTTCAACTGTCACTGGAGCATCATCAAAAGACGGCCGCACCCTCTCAGATCAGTTTTTTCCATTTATTCATCAGATGTAACAGTCTGAAAATCCCCACCGCTGTGAAAGAAAACAACAAATTATATGCTTGTGTCCATTTTATTCTCCAAACATGAAGCAGTAGAGAGTTGGCTTTGTCCATTTGTGCAAAAGATATCAAAATAAGAATAGTTTTAGTGTCGCATAAAGAAAAAACAACTGGCGTACACAACAGATTCTGTATGAGATACATCATGGAAATATGCTTTGTGTGCATATTTCTAGGTCACAGATTTTGATTCACTCCTGGTGTGTCTGCACTGTAGCAGATAATTAGAATACTTTTGTGCCATTCAGTCTCTAATTGTTGTTTTTTAACCCTTTGTGGTTGAGTGTGCTGCTATAGGAGGATGCTACTGATCCGTTTCTCAAACATGGATTCAATGGGACAAAAACTGTATGACTTCAGTTTTTTACAATGACGTATCATTATCAGGGAATATAAATGATCACAATATTTATTTTGTCCACATCCAACCTTCATATTTTTTATTTCTGAGTCTAGTTTGATGTATGCTTTAAGAGCATGTTGAGCAGAACAATCGTGTTTATCAGTTTTCCATAATCGTTATATTGGTGTAACCAAAAGATAAAACCTGTGCTAATGTCGCTCAGTGTGGCGTTCACTGACCTGCTGATGTGTGATGTTGGCCACGCATGGCTCTGGCTGTCACGCAGAAGTTCCGGCATGATCTGTGGAGACATCAGCAGAGGAGTGGAGGGTAATTACAGTAATTGAAGTGTGTTCTGTGGAGGGAACTTTAATTGTCTGAGCGAGTCTGTCATGTGAAGAGATTTCAGTGTAAGGGGAGCTCTCCAACCGTGTTCCACTGACCTGTCTCTGTGTGTGGGTGTGTGTGTGTGTTTGTGTGTTTGTGTGTGTGTGTGTGTGTGTGTGTGTGTGTGTGTGTGTGTGTGTGTGTGTGTGTGTGTGTGTGTGTGTGTGTGTGTGTGTGTGTGTGTGTGTGTGTGTGTGTGTGTGCGTGCGCTGTGACAGCAGTAGTCAGTGGGAGGACTTCAGGGCTCTAATGGTGTAGCTCTGTGTATGTGCAGGGATCATCCATGTACATCCAGTGTTGGCAAAAGTATTAAAATCCTTTACTTAAGTAGAAATACTAATACCACACTTTTATTAAAAGTAAAAGTACTCATTGCGCAGTAAGACATTCCCTGTTAGTGTTTTACTCTGATGGATTAACATTACTGCTGCATTAATGTATATGTTGCATTTTACTGCTGTAGATGTTTGAGGTTGTGCTAATTTGAAATCCTTTATATACTGTTGGGTGGTTTAATCCACAGCAGTGCATCATATTCTATAAGATCATCATATGTGTGTAGCGTGGCTGTCCTGTGAGAACCACGTATCTCTAAAAAGTTAACTGTTCATGGTGTCAGAAAAACAGCCCTGTTTCCAGCTTTGTGACGATGCATTTCCCCACTGATCCAAGAGGCTTTTTTAAATACTTTATTTAGCTTAAAAAGTAGGAGAATTTTCAGGAACACTTCATCCTTGAGTTCATCACAAAAATTCAACAATAACACATCTGGAGATACGTGGTTTTCACTGGACAGGAAGGGGATGAAAAACTGTCATCTGAAAGGAACTAAAGCTGTCAGACAAATGTAGTGGAGTACAGTACAAAGTACAATATTTACCTCTGAGATGTAGTGCAGTAGAAGTATAAAATTGAAACTTTCAAGTAAAGTAAAAGTCTGATTTGCACTTAAGTGCAGTACTTGAGTAAATGTACTTAGTTACTTAAATGATTAACAGATTATCAAAAATAGTTTGGAAGATTAATTTTATGTTGAATGGAGTCGTTTCAGCTACATTTACACAATCTGTTGATTATTGTGTCTCTTCTCTGTCACTTGGAGGGGATTTTTATAAACATTTTAAATAAATGAGTGGGTTTCCATTAGAAGTTATGGGAAATGGATAAAGGACATGACTAACAAAGAAACTGCAAAAAAGAATAATCAAGACAACATAAATTAGTGTAAATACAAACAAACAGACACAAAATAACTTGTTAATGAATTCCCAGAAGCGTCTTAAAAATGTCAAATCTGAACATCTTGGCTCTCACTCTTGTTAAATGCCAGCGAGTGGGACTTTGCATTTCTGTTCTAATCAATTCAAAGTCAAATTGCATTCTGCCTGCGCGGTGTGTTGTCAGGACACATAAGCTTTTAGATGCAAGCTGAACGCTGCGTAAGCATTCTCACAAATTTTGAATTTAGCCACCAAAGCTAATTTCCTTTGTTTATGCACACTGATTCAAACATTTCAACGCACTCGGCAGCCTCTCCCACGATGTTTTGTGGATGTTTGATGCCAGGGTTGATAGGAGGGAAAGTTGGGAGGGGGGAGAGTTGGGGTCGAGGGGCAACAAGCCTCTTGGACAGGACGAGGACGATGCAAGGGCTCAGTATTGAGGAAGAGGAGGAGGAGGAGGAGGTGTGGAGGGGATTAATAAGCGTTTGTAGTATTAAATCAATGTGCCTGGGAGCTGAGGCACCTGATTAGCATGACCCTGTCCTGCACATCAGCACATTCTGGGCTGGGGGAGGCTGATTAAGAGCCAATGCTAATTTCCTCTCAGCCCTGTCAATGAAAGAGAGAAGGAGAGCAAGTAAGAAAGACAGAACGGGAAGGACGGAGGGTGCAGAGAGACGGCTTTGTGAAGAGAATAGTGTGCATGTTTATTCACATGTACGGAACATTGTGTGTTTGTGTGTGTGTGTGTGTGTGTGTGTGTGTGTGTTGTCACTATTTGTGCACATGTACTAAGTTATGTTCATGGATGTCAGTGGAATATAAAAAGATGGGGCACAAGCTATAATTTGCCAAAAATGGGTTCAAACGTGACCTTGTATTTTCTTTCATTCTAATAGAAAGCAAAGATCCAAACAGCTCTGGAGGTGTCATGGACAAAAAAAAAAAAACATCCAGTGGGCGATTTAGTAACTTGTGGTCTTGATTTAGGCAAACTTAACACTTATATACACCATTAGTCTTGTCTTGTGTTTCCCGTTCACACTATCACTACAGCTCCATCTGCTCTAATACCGTTTGAGATATGTGGATAAACAAAGTTTTGGTTAAATACAATGTTGTTATCTTAGAGATCCCTTAAAGATATTCGACAGGATAATCAACTGTTTCCTGATTATTATTATTATTTTATAATACGGCCTATGTCATTTATTCCATAAAAAAATGTCCACTAATTTTACTCAAGTACTGTACTCAGTTTTAAAGGTCCCATGACATGGTGCTCTTTGGATGCTTTTCTATAGGCCTTAGTGGTCCCCTAATACTGTATCTGAAGTCTCTTTCCTGAAATTCAGCCTTGGTGCAGAATTACAGCCACTAGAGCCAGTCCCACAATGAGCTTTCCTTAGGATGTGCCATTTCTGTGTCTGTAGCTATTGAGGAGGAGAGAAAGGGGGGGAGAAGGAGGAGGGTGGGGGTGGGGCCTTGACCTATGACCTCATAAGGAGCAAGATTCCAGATCGGCCCATCTGAGCTTTCATATTCTCAAAGGCAGAGCAGGATACCCAGGGCTCGGTTTAGACCTATCGCCATTTCTAGCCACTGGGGGAACATAGGCAGGCTGGGGGAACTCATATTAATGTTAAAAAACCTCATAGAGTGAAATTTTCATGCAATGGGACCTTTAAGATACATGTATCTTACTTGAGTATTTCCATTATATGGTATTTCATACTTGGTTTCGACTTTAGTTACTTTGCAGATTTAGATTATGCAAAATATAATCAACTAAGACATCAGCTTGTTTATGAAGTAGTTAAAATGACCTCCACCAGCTGCAACAATAAAGTGATGAAACATAATAATCAATAATCATAATCCAATAATAGTGCTTTCCGAAATGGGCCATTCTGCATTATGAGTACTTTACTTTTGGTACTTTCATTGATGCTTATAAGGGACTGTTCGTTATTTATTTAAGGGGCCACTGGAGGAGTTTTGGGACCTTTAGACAAAATAGACATGACCCTGCCCTCGCCAGTAATAATTTTTCTATGACTCTCCAGAACAATTTGAAAAAAAAAGGCATAACCCTCCCCAACAATTTATTGATACCTTCTGTACTGGTTTGCACTTGGCAAAGATATACAGATTCCCATTGTTTTTTTTACAGCCATGACATACATGACTAAGCCTCTGCTTTCTCATCTGACACATCACACTCCTCTGTTATGGTGTGGTGGCCATTTCAGTAGATTTACTCACTAAAATAGTTGTGGAAACACAATAAGCATGGAAACTAAATGCACACTTCCTGCATTACTTAAAATACTAAGTTACTCCTCTAGTAAACTAGTATTCACATGAAATAAAACATTGAGACCATTCAGCAAAGCACTCTGGGTAACATTCAACACACAAACTGGTTGCTATGGACTCGTCACTAGGCTTCCTCCACTTCACCGTTTAAACAAAGTGGAAAGTAAGTCCAAATCTACACAAAACCCGCAATCAATTAAGCTGACATCAAATGTATACATGGCATTTAGGAAACCTTTATTGCAACCTTGGCACGGTAAGATGTCCAGACTAGCAACAGTCATTTTCGTTTTTTGCGTCCTGCTTTTTTTTACTAAAGCAGTATATGAAATCAGATGTATTACCTACCACCATTTAGTTGTTTTGTGTTATTTAAGATACGTATAAAATATCTTTTCGTGCCAGACGTAATTATTCCACTCATTTTTTAAATAATGCAATTACCCGTTTCAGCCACCAGGGGGACAGTGCTCCCCCCTGCCCCACAGCAAACTCATGGGTCAGACCCATCTGGTAGCGAAGGAGGGCCAAGACTGAGAGCTACATGAAAGAAATATGCACCAAACAAGCCACTTTGAAATTTTGCGGTTTCTATGAATACAAAACTTGGGTGACCCCCCCCATGCTCTAAAATTTTTTGGATGACCATCCCCTCAACAAAGAATAAAAAGACATGACCCTCCCCTATTTTCCTCCGGTGGTCCATTCCATAAATACCGAACGGTCCCTAAAGATTTTATTTTTTGTAATGTTTTTCTAACAGTATTTCTACACTGTAGTATTGATAGTTTTACTTACAGTAAGTATAAGTAAAAAGATCAGTACTACTTCACCCATTGGTGGATTGACTCTTCTGCTCCCTCGTGTGTTTGTTTCCTGGTGTTCTGGGAAATTAAAGCAACAGCGTGAGTCTCGGTTGCAGTGCATGATTCAACATCCAGATTATTTACCATAATGTTACTCAAGTTGCATGAGTGAAGCCACAGTGGCGTTGAGGAGGACTAGCTGCTGCAGAAACCCAGCCACGCGGCCTGCATGGGTGTTGAGTCTCATTAAGTTGTTTGTCAGCCAGCGCTGAAGAGTGCCAGCGCTCAGACACCAGCCTGAGCTGCAGCCGTGCCAATCAATACAGTACACACAGTAGCCACTATCACCCTGTGTCTCTGGGAGCAGGTTGGCACGCATGCTGGCAGGACGACAGGTGGGGGCAGGGCAAACCGGCTTCCGTCACTCAGCTCCTCCTACCCTGGTGCAGCTACCAACAGGCCAGGCGGAGCGAGACACCGCCTGTCCTATCGTACTGTACAGAGCTGCAGAAAAAGACTAAATGCAGCCAGTGTTACTCAGTGTTGGGGGGTTGCAGTATTCACATTCTTGTCAATAGTTAGATGAAAAGGTCGATACCACTCTATCACCACACTATCTGTACGGGAAATATGGGAAACAGCTAGCCTGGCTCTGTCCAGAAGTTAACACAAATCCACCTACGAGCACCTCTAAAGCTCACTAATTAACACTTTATTTATTTGTTTGTTTAATTTGTAGTAAAATCTAAGTATATAAGTGAAACGCTGTGTTATTAACGGTGGGCTAGCATTGCTAGCTTTTCCCAATATGTTAACTATTCCTTTAATATATGATTTATTGCTCATTTCAAAAGTAACCTCATCACTGTATTGTATTGTGACATTCCTCGTTAGTTTGAAGAGGATTTAATGTGCCTTTTTTTCAAAATGATCAACAGAGAGGTGATTTAAATAGATCACAAAATACTTTCACCTTTAATAGGATGCACCTAATTCTCCCATCCTCTCTTACTTCCTCAGGGGTAACTCCTCGCCTATTCCTACATGTGTATTTGAAGGATCGGGGAAACCAAATACTGACAATATTCAGTGTTCTTGCTCAATAAAATCTAAGTAAATGAGATTTCCTCCCATCTGGGTAAACTTGTGTGCCAGTTCTCATTTTGGCTACTGACAGGAAAACAGCCAATGATAGTGGTGGTAAATAGAAAGTGCCAATCATCACGAGGCAAACAGTAGGAACAGAAATCAGTTAAGAGTTGGAGAAAGGTGCAATTTTGTTTTTCTTTGGCTTCAAAGATTCAGTCTCATTTGAATTGAACTTTGATGCACCTTCTGGTATTTATACTATAAATGTAAATGTAGCTAAACTATGTTCTGTCAGTAAAAAGATGTGTGAAGTTAGATTTAACTTACGCTGCCTGTCAAGCTTTCCACTCTAGCATGACACATATGCAGTAAATCCAACATAAGTTTAGCTGGAGTTGGAAATGAAGTGTCACGGCTGGTGTAAACGGGGCAACAGGGAAAGGACCCAAATGCAGTCAATGCAGGCAGACTGATACAGTTTAGGGATATAATGTAAAAACTGGAGGTACATAAGCTTACAGATTAATGAGGCAGGAAGGGTCAAAACCGCGGGCAGGTGGAAAATCCAAATTCCAAAAACATCAGGCAGAGGTTCAAAACCATTAGTTCACACACTTCAGCTTTCAGCAGCTAGATGGCAAAGACAAGAAGTGACAAAGCATCTTTGACGATCTGAGGCTGTGCAGGGCTGATGAGGAAAGTGGGAACAGATGAGCAAGTGGGCGGGATCTGGGACTGGAGGGAAAGGGGTCACTGCAGGGCCGGAGGGAGTGGCTGGATGTGGGAGTGAGCAGTGTTTAGTGGTAGCATCTTAGCTCCCATACAGCGGATGTTCCAGTCCTAAATAGGTATTTTTCTAATGTAACCTGTAACCCTACAAAATAAAGTACTTTGGCTAGTTGGCTAATAGCATCCTCCTTGCCTTTGTAAGTAATGCAAGCAGTTCTCAATTCTCATTGGCTACCCGCCATTGAGACAGGTAGATTGACAGTTTCACCCACCAATGGCACAATTCCCCACATTTGGTGCGCGGGCGGGTCTTAATTTCACTTTTGCTCATGTTTTTTTTTGATTTTGGAAGGGCTAAATAAAAGACAGCACCCTCCAAACTCTTGAGTTACTGAGTATCTCTATTATTTAAGCCCCATACACACAGTTTCAGTGCTTGACAGGCCTTGCTGTGTTACAGTTGCCAAGCTAAGATCGGACAATCACAGCTCGGAAAAGGGGTTTAGCAAAGGCCGACGATTCGCATTAGCTCTACATGTTGAAACACAGTGTAATGTGTAACCAGCCGAGTGCAGAGCTGGTGTTCAGCCCCAGAAACACTCTTTAATTGGGTGTCACATGAATGTGGGTGTCATGGGGGGAAGAAACAGAAGATGCACCACTCTCTGTGTTCGCAACCTCGACCCAAATCAAAACGCAGACCTTAGTGCTAATCACAGGGCTCCCTGGAGCATCCTTTCATGTGGGCCGAGGCGAGGGCTTCAGAAACACAAGATGCTGCGGAGGTCGCCGCTGTCATTAGCTATTAGCACCGAGGTCAAAGCTTTCATTTGGATGGGGTCGTTGTTTTCTTTATAGCGTTTTAACGCACAGGAGCGTTGCCACAACTCTTTCTCAGGACTGTAGCCGTCCCAGCAGCTCTAATATACGTATGCCATCCTGGCTGAGACAATGGGCGCTCACCTTTCTCTACAAGCTGTCAAGTTGTAACATGTAGGCTACAGATGAATATCCCCAAAGTTGTTGGAAATTCTTCATTAGGAATAATCCCTTGAGATGTACCATCTTGTTTTCAAAAGATGCACCATAAATACAGTTCTAATACATTTTACTTAAGGACCAACTTTATGGAGTATTTCTGCAGTGTTGTATTGGTACTTTTACTTCAGGAAATTATCTGAATACTTACTAAATACTAAAAGATATAGTTTGCCAAAAATGGGCCCAAATGTGACCTTGTTTTGTTTTATTTTATAATGATCAAACAAAAACAATGTTTTTTTTGTATTTATTAAGTTGCATACTAAGAGAAGCACAAATGCCCTGTGTTTATTAATGTATCACAGGCATAAAAAAAAACATGAAATTATAAATTCTTCAAATTATCCCCCACTACAAGACTAAAGTTAATGCAGGCTTCTTTTTTATATTTGAGCTTTTAGTTGGCGTTATCATTCATTTAATTTAGCATTAAAGTTTTCTTGAGCTGCTAAAACAAGTCAAATAAACCGAAGAAAAAAAAAATCACATTTCACTGCAGGTTTTGTGACACCTTCAATCTTTCAGAGGTGGTTGATATTATAAGCCAAAAGCTGATGTTTAATAAAAAGTCAGCTCGATTTATCTACAAATCAATATATTTGTCTCTGTGCAGGGCTGTTAAACACAGAGTAGCATGGACCTGTTTCTGCAATAACCCATCCACAGCAGAGACTTCCCTGTCTATCTGTCAGCCTGTCAGTCTCTCTGCCTGCCTCCCCCCGGGGTGCTGCTATGCTTAAACATCCCTCCAGGCAGGATCCAAAACTCTGACAGCCGCTCCTTAAAAGATGGGAAGTGAAGATGTGAAATCTCCTGAATGTGTTGAGGAAGGATTGATTTTAAATAGGTGGCCTCTCAGATAGAAGCAGCCTCGCTGCCTCGGGGCTTAGTTATTGTCCCGTCTTCCTCCAACAATTCCAATCGTCGGCCCGGCAACAAGCAGCCTCGGACATTGACACCCGGCAGTCTGAGCTTTATACGTGCGCTACGAGACACACTCAGAGTTGCATCCTGAAATAAAAAATCTGCAGCCAGGTAGAGCACGGTCAGACCAACCAAGGGGCAGCAAACCCGATCCCAGGGAAGGAACAGTACATGCTGGGAGGTCACTGTGAAGGAAATTCAATTCAATTCAATGCAATTTGATTTATAGTATCAAATCGTAACAAGAGTTATCTCAAGACACTTTACAGATAGAGTAGGTCTAGACCACAAAGACCCAACAATTCCAGTAATTCCCCCAAGAGCAAGCATTCAGTGGCGAGGAAAAACTCCCTTTTAGGGAGAAACCTCGGACAGACCCAGGCTCTTGGTAGGCGGTGTCTGACGGGGCTGGTTGGGGGTGTGATGAACAGGGGCAATAACAGTCACAATAAAGATAATGGAACTATGACTAGAAATAGTAGTTGCAGTAATTCATGGCGTAGCAGGGCACTGCAGGGCGTTACAGGGTGTAGCAGGGCGTAAATGTGCTGCTAAAACATGGATGTTAATACAGAGAATGCATCGGACCAGAGAAGCACTGCGGGCCAGCCGATCCTAGAAGCCATGCAAATGAGTTGGATTTGTTTTGCCCCGGAAAGCTCCAACATCACAAGAACCCATCACTGCTTTCAAGATTTCTCAGAAGCTCTCCAAACCTGAGGCACTCGTTCTGCAGAGACCAGCTGCCACACCGATTCTTATCTTTGGATTTAACACGGTTTTTTGAAAAGGGTTCAAATAATATGGGCTTTATAAGGTGGATGCTGCTATATGATCTTCATATAATTTCATATTGTTAATAGTCTGCAGTAGTATTTTTATACTGTGTATTGTGCTTTTTTAAGGGTGACCACCTTTTACTGCTCAGTGTTTCCACAGATAGCTCATTGGGAGGAAAATTAGAGTTTAGACTAACATGGGACACTATTGACAGTTATTTAGTGTTAACCGTTTATGGCAGTAGGATCCAGCATCTAAACAATTAGTTAACAAAAAAATGAATACATAATACATGCAATAATAATACTATTTTCTTGCAGGTTTGGCAGTTTTAGTTTTTTGCATGTTTGACTTAAAGGGACATTCTGGTGTTTTTCCAACAGGGTCTTATTCTCATATTTGTGGCCGTCATGTGATGGATCATATTTACACAAAGTAGGCTACAGCATGAGGCTGTGTAACATTGTGAAGGCTCAGCAACAACTTTAGGAACTAAAACAGACAGCTGTTAATTTGGACCAAAATGGACAAAATTAAACATGTTGCCAATACTATTTTTGGGCTAAATTATGACCACAATGAGATCAGATTTAGTGAATAAAACTATGCCTGTGAAGGTCAGCAACTTGGTGAAATAAAAAGGCAAAATCCCCTGATTGTAATCAGGTCTAAGTCAAACAAACAAGCTGGAATTACACAATCAAGTGTTAAAGTTTAAACAGTTTAAACCATTTTGTCTCTGCATTTGACTGCAAAAAAACCTCTCTGAGGTTTCTTAAACTTTGGTGTCACCTTGAGATCAGCCCCTCTGTCAACAATCAATACATTTAGTCTGGCCCTCTATTTCTCTTTTGTCTCTGCAAATGAAGCTGATGGATGAAAAAGAACCCCTGTGCCTTCTCCCAGGTAATGTGCTGTGAACAACCATGTCAATATCTTCAGGGTTGACGGGATGGAGGCACAGACGTGTGTGTGTGTGTGTGTGTGGGGGGGGAGATAGATTTAGGAAGAGTGATGCATTTAGAGAGGGACACAGGAGCAGGGTCAACTCTCAGGACAAGTTAATATTTAATTAACTAACCTCACCGGTAACACTAAACCCCACAATCCCCTCTGGTTGCGCATTGGTGAGAGAGGGGGGAGGGGGGAGGGGAAGCAGTGGTAGGACGAAACAACACTTTATATTTCAAATCGTCTTGTGCTTCGACTGAGTGTGAATTAAGAGAGATGGAGAGAGAAAAAAAGAGTGAAAGAAAAGATTTGCTGGGTGGCAAAGACGGCAAGATGATTGTGTGCAGCAGACAGCGACAGACGGATGAGAGAAAGATGGTGGACGGCGAATAACGGCATTAAAGTCTTCTTCATCACACAGAATGCAGCTCAGACGCCGGGGCTGTTTTCGTCAAGGTTCAAGAAAGTGATAAGCACATCATGATGCTGAATGATGACATGATGAGCACAGGTGGGACAGGGAGCAGACACATTAAGGTGTCGGGTCAAAAACACATTCATAAAGGGGCTCGCTAGTGATACAAAACGTTCTTCAGCTTCCATCCCATTATGCTAAAACAGATGGATCAGTCCGCGTTTATTGCTGAGTCGAGTTTAAAGGTTTTATACACAAAAACACACAAATGTGAAGATAGAATAATTAATTTATATAACAATTATTACACTATAACAAGTCATTCAAATAGTAATACTAAATAAAAAGTATGAAGGACCACAAGCGTCATGGTCATAGTTATAAAGCATTCAATTAATTGATATCTAATTGGACAATCAAATCAGGAATTGATGATAAATGAATATAAAACAATACATTTATAGGTTATTATAGCCCACATTACAAAATTGTTGGACATAATGATCATATGGATTATTTATTTCTAATGACGCAGCGTTTGGGATGAAAATAAAAAAAGTATTGTTTCAATTTATCCGTTTGTGTCCACTAAATGTTCTGCCAACCTGCCCATTAGAAAATGAAATATCTTGTGTGCAATCCTCTGAGAATCATGAATGTGCTGAGTACATTTCATGTTTATCTCTCCATTAGATTTTGTTAATTCTTGTGCACGATATTGCAAGTGAAAGGTTTTGACCTGATGGTGGCACAGGCGGAAAGGTCACAGGGTGACCGAAATAATTAGTATTCTGCCTCAGGGAGGGAGCGCAAAGAACCGTATGAAATTTCACACCAATGTGGTCAGTAGTTGAACCAAATGTTAGTCAAATAGATTGCTGTCACCAGCCTCAAGACCATTTCACATCATGCCCAAAAATGAATATATAGTCTGTATTCTTAATGGGTGCAATTTTCACACATGAACCTGAATATACAGAAACCTGTGAACTCCTCACGCTTCCTTCTGTACAGTAAGTATGAGAAGAATCTCTGTAGCTGTCATGTATGTCTAGATTTCTTTCCCTGCTGCCTAATTGCTATAAATGCCTCTGGACCAGCATTTAGATCATCATGGGACACCAAAATCTTTACCAAACAACACATGATGAATTTTTTCAATTCAATTTAATTTGAAGAAGTCACATAAGAAGCTAATCGTGGTCCAATATGCAATTTAGAGTGTGATGTTGGAACTTAAAAGACATAACAGTCAAGCTGGAAAGTGTTTTTAAATGTCTTACACTAGTGATGGGCGAAAATTAACAAACAAATCTTTTTTGAACGACTCTTTTTAAGTGTCCGGTATGTACCGGGTCAGCCTGTCGAACGTACCTAGCGCTTATGAGTCGCACTCATTCTGCCCATGCACTCGCTGTTATCGTAGGGTACTGTTGCAATCACCGTCTCGATGCAGTCATTTCTGTAACATCGTACTGATCTTACATAGCCTACCTACATTCAAATGGGATGCTGAATCAATGCATTAAAATGTTATCTTATGTAAAGTCGTACATGATGACTGGTAATGCATTGAAGAGTGTCACAGAGACGCTGCCTTATTTAAGACGGCATATTTTGAAATTACTATCAAATTTCAAAAGGTTTGATTTACATTCAACTCAAAGGAACCAATATTGTAAAAAGAATCGGTTTCACCCATCACTGTAAAACATGTCTCAACTTCATATTTTAACCATAATCATTTTTTCATTTTGTTTTCACATTTCACATTACAACATGGCTGGAGCAGGTTTTATTTAAAGGGGATGTTATAGGAGACAAAAAATGTTTAGTCTTTACGTGCTAGGGTTAAAGACACACACACACAAATACACACACACACACACAAGAGGCTGGATACCCGAACCGAGCCCGACGGGCCGGCCGGGTTCGGACAGATATTTATATATGATGTTTGGATTTGGGTCAGGCTCGGTCACATCAGCGCGATAAGGCATTGAACATTCAAAATTTAAAAAAGTTTATTATGTAGGTGCATGCCTGTGTTAACGTGCGCTTGTTGCCCCGTGTGCGCTGATGCGCTCATCTGTTGACATTTCCGAATGCCTTCCTACAGTTGCTTAATAAAAGCGGGCTTTCCACACAAACAAATGTATGTGTCATTAGTATGAGGAAAAAAATGAGATTTTAACTGTGGCTCGGGTCGGGTCGGTTCGGACATAAATATCTTAATGCCTGTTCGGGTTCGGTTACTGCTCTGTTGGATGCGGGCCAGGCTCGCACATAAAAATGCGTCCCGATCTGCACTCTAACACACACACACACACACACACACACACACACACACACACAGCTGGCCTTCCCATCGAAACAATGGAGCTAATTAATAATAATAATTAATAATTGTGTGAATAACATCTTCATGTTTGGATGCATGCAGCACAATAGCACATACAATATGAAACCGCGCACAGAGCCTTACCAGCCACTGGTCTTGCTGTGGTTGCTGTTGAGAGCCCAGTGGAGGGTAAGAAATGATCCAGCCAGCCGTGGCCACTGCTTGGTTGCTCTCTTCCACTGCAGCTGTTGACTGCTGCCTATCAGCCCGCCTGTGGGCTGAGGGTGGCTTGCCTACCGAGCCGGGAGCAACAAAGCCTTAGGGTATTGTGTGTGTGTTGGAGGGGGGGTGGAGGATAAGTAGAGGATAAGTGAATCCCTGTTAGAGAGAAGGGTTGGGGGGTGGGGGTGGGTAATGAATGGCAGCAGGTAGGCAGGCAGATGGCCCGCCAGGAGCCTCGGCGGGTCCCTGTGGAGGTGCAGGCGGCCGAGTTCAGCACAGAGCCACCCAGCCCGGCGTCAGCACTTTGGGGAGAAGGTGGGAAAGTGCTGAGGCGGCAGCCACGTGGGGAGATGAGGTGAAGTGGTGAAAATTTAACCAGCCTGATGAAAGTTTAAGTGTGCATGTTAAACAGGAGAGAGGGGGGAGAGATGGAGGGGAGGTAGAGTATGAAAGGATGGCTGGAGGTGACTGAAACAAATGGACAGATTGGGGGAGACTCATTGTTTCCCAACAACTGTCTGCTTCTTGAACTCAAATATAACTCTAATTTTACCTGACACCTGACGGCGCAGCTCTTTTCTGACCCTGGCTTGACCTCAAAAGTATACTGTACCTCTTCCCCTTTTTGCTTCTTGATAATTAGCTGCAAGGACGCTGTTTTGCTTCAAGGACCCGGGCTGCATCCCTCTGCCCCGCAATCCCAGCTCATATACAGTACACGCCAGAGCCCCGTAGCACTTCTGTTGACTGCCATTCACACAATGCTACATAAAGCAGCCAGTTAGCTCTGTGGTCTGCAGATAAGTGTGCATAGAGAGAGAGAGAGAGGGGGGCGGAGGGGGGAGTCAAGCGGTGTGATTACATAAGGTTGGGTAACAGGCTCACTGTGGGGATACACACTCACTAGACAGTGTTGATGGAGTCTTTCACAGGCCTGATGGGGTGTTGATTAGGATGTGCTCACACACAAAGAGCAGATGCTGAAATGGATTCTAATGTGCATTTCTCTCTTTGTTTCTTTACACTCATCGTTTCTTTCATCCCTGCACTCCCCGCTGCCATTTCCCCTCTTTCGTTGTTCCCCTGTTGGCTGTTCTTCTCATCACCAAAATTACATCCCATTCTCCCTTCACACTCCTTCCACCCTTTTTTTTCTGCCCTCCGCTGATTTGCAGGTGCGGTGCGAGCCTCCAGCATCTTCCCCATCCTTAGTGTCATCCTGCTCTTCATGGGAGGCCTGTGTATAGCTGCCAGTGAGTTCTACAAGTCACGCCACAACATCATCCTCAGCGCAGGAATCTTCTTTGTGTCTGCAGGTGAGGCGATCCACCTCTTGAAAGCGCCTCTTGTGTCTTTGAATTTGACCAGTTTTATTGAACAATGCCTGGTTGGTAGTGCCTTAGCCAAGTCAGTCCCTCCAGAAAAACGTGATTAAGCGATCGCATAATTCAATACATAATCAGCCAAAGTCCGCATATTTATGCGGGGGCCGCATTTTTTCAAATACGCTGCACTTTCGCCGCATAAATTGCAGATTTCCACGCAAAATATGCGGGGCTTGCATGATTTCATAATCCCCGCATTTTCGTTGCAAAAAAGTCAGATATATCTTAGCAGAAAGATTGAAAAATGTTGCGCTTACTTCACACAAGAGCAGCCATTTCCCCCTGTTGCCATGGGAACGTTATGAAGGGACGTAATTACGCAACATGAACATCATCGAAAAACAATTTTTTCATCAAACCGCAGTTTTTGCAAGTTCATTTTTTAAGAAAACGTGCCGCATAATCAAGGATTTTTGCGCGCAACAATCAAAAGAAAACACATTTTTCTGGAAGTACTGCCAAGTGGTTACAGTGTGTCCCACATAACTGCAACGTAGCTGGTTCGATTCCAGCTGTTGCTGCAGTTGCTTCTTGTCCCTTTCTCTCTCCCCCAGTTTCCTGTCTGCCTCTTCACTGTTAAACTATGTAATAAAAGAAAAAAATGAGAAATACATAATCCTAAAAAAACACTTTTTTAGCTTCCATGACCTCTTCCAGCAGTGGCTTTACAATAAAAGCCTTTCGTTGGTTCTAGAATAGCAGCTTACAAAATGACAACCAAAATGTATGAGCCGCAGTCATTTTAGATGAATTTCATGTTTCATGTTATCAAATTATTTTCTAACCTCACCATCATGTTAAATTTCCGTTAAATATGCAGCCGGCAACTGGTTAGCATGGCTCTGTCATAGTAAGAATAATCCACCTACCATCACCTCTAAAGCAGACTATTTTGTTTGCTTAATCCAAATAACGAAGTTTAGAGGGTTTAGTAGACGGATCTTGTTCCCCTTGGTGGTCTGTTGGATGTAGCTTAATGTTTACCATACAGACATGCAAGTCAAATGAATCCTCTCATCCAAATATAATGTCAAACTATTCCTTCATAAAGTTGTCATTACTCACTTCTTTTGTGATTAATATTATATCACAACAATAAATTAAAAAGGCCATGCACCGGTTGTCTCTTGTACTGCAGGGACAAGCAGTGTTGGGGAAGTTACTTTTAAAAGTAGTGCTTGCTCGTTACTTCTTAAAAAAGTAATCCGTTACTTTACTTAGTTACCCCCTATGGAAAGTAACTTTTTACGTTACTCGTTACTTTTACGTTACTTTTAAAAGTAGGCGTCTCTGGCAGAGACTTAAGTTAATTATACAAAAGCTATCTTTGACCATAAAGCTAATCTCTGGTTAATCAGTGAAGTGTCTGAACTACACTGCAGACTGGATTCTGTACTCACAGAGTGACGGCTGATTCATTATGAAAGAGTCCAGCGCGGGTTGAATGGTCGCCAGGTTAGTGTATGTAATGTCTGTATCGACTTGTACCGGTCGCGTAGCCACGATGGTCCGTGCGTTGTCATAGACACATGCAGCCTCTTTTCTGGAAATCCTTGTGTGTCTGTGCAACCGACACAAGTCCACAGTGGTCCGCTGCGTGTATGTATGAGGTCATCTCCACCGCATCCATCTGTGAGGTTGTCAGCTTTGTGTCATGCTGTTCTCAGAGCACCGTCCAGCAAAAAGCCACGAAGCTTAAAACGCTCTCAAAAGTTAGCTTTGGCTGCTTCTCGCTTGCCATGATTGCTCTGCCACCAGCCTCTGTCACGTAGGCTACCATGTGGAGCTTGTGAGAAGGCAGTGTCGCTGTCAAATCTGTCCCTGGGAAAAGTAACAAAGTGAAAAAGGAACTACGTTTCATTACCACATTTTCAGTAGTAGCGTTACTGTAACGCGTTACAGTAACGTTACGCACAACACTGGCGACAAGTCACTTCTTCTATTCTTCCTTATCTTGTCCTCTTTTCTTTTCTCTTGATCTTGTTGCTGGGCTAAAGTCATCCATTGGGACTCATCTCTAAAAATACGGTGTCCCTGACACACTTTCCCTACGATCCATCTTCCTAGATCAAACATTTCTCCATATGTGACTTAACTAAACAAGTCAAAGTATATACTGTATGTGGATGTATGATGGGATGTGATGATTATGTTATATACTGTCCCAAATGATCTGCATCAAGAACGGAAGCCGCCTTTTTTCTCGCTGCAAGGGCAAAGATTAGGAGTCTCAGATCAGTCATGTTGGATGGAGAGTTGGACAAGATTAGTACACTGTGTACAGTGCATGAATCAGAACATATTTGGTATGATACTGCATTAAGTTAAGCATACACTAAGAATAACTCGGCCTGTGAGCTCATCCTGACTGATACTTTGTGTCTTGTTTTCTTTGTCCTTTTCCCCATGAACCCATTACCCATAACCCATCTCTCTCCATTCTGCACCTCCCAACCCTTCAGGCCTGAGCAACATCATCGGGATCATCGTGTACATATCAGCCAACGCGGGGGACCCTTCAAAAAGCGACTCGAAGAAGAACAGCTACTCTTACGGCTGGTCCTTCTACTTTGGTGCCCTCTCCTTCATCATGGCTGAGATGGTGGGCGTTTTGGCTGTGCACATGTTCATCGACCGCCATCGACAGCTCCGAATAGGGGCGCGCGCAGCCGACTACCTCCAAGGCTCGGCCATAACACGAATCCCCAGCTATCGCTACCGATACAGACGTCGCTCGCGCTCCTCCTCCCGCTCCACAGACCCGTCCCACTCCCGCGACACCTCGCCGGTGGGCCTCAAGGGCTTCAGCGCGCTGCCATCCACGGAGATCTCCATGTACACGCTGCCCCGGGACACCCTCAAGTCCTCCGGCACGCCCACCGCCACCTACAACTCTGAGAGGGACCACGGCTTCCTGCAAGTCCACAATTGCATCCAGAAGGACCTGAAAGACTCGAGCCAGACCAACACAGCCAACCGCCGCACTACGCCAGTATGAGGGATTCGACACAGGCCAGGGCAGCCCGGCGGAGACCAGGAGACACGGGAACCCCTGTGGGCGCAGTACGTCCCAGGAGAAGATGGATTTCCATGTTTATAGACATTTGTTCTTTTTGTTCAGCTGCATGACTTTTCCATTACCATTGTTGAGAGAGTTTCAACAAGTCTGCTGTGTTCCTGGATTGAATAGCAGAACAGTGAGAATGGGTCAGGGTGTCCAGAGAGAGTGAGAGCTGTCATTTATTTGCGCAGGGTTTGTTTATGAGGTCTGGGGCACTAAAAGGCAGGGTGGGAGAGTCTGGGCATTTATGAGATATAGATTTCATGATTTCATAGCCCTTTGGTTTGACAGTTTTGCCTCGCAAGTTTGGTTGGAGCAACAGGTCAAGCTCCCCCTCGGCAGGCCCACCAATCAGATTCACACCTCTTTTATTTATAGACTCATTTTTTTTTTTTTTGCATTAAAACTGTGAATTGTTACAGTTTGGGATTCAGTAAGAATTAGCCCAATCTGTAATCTCTAACAAAGGTACTATATATATATATATATATATATATATATATATATATATATATATATAAATAACTTTTATAAATAAATTATTACGTTAATAATCAAGAGTTACAGACTTTACCGAAGCAAAAAAGAAGAAAAACCAAGTTAACTAAACCAAGTGCTGTTGGTATGAGAAAAGACTCTTTTAGTATCTGTTCGTTTGAAGGTTGAGAACAAGAGAAGGTGCTGTAGGTAGTAGCAGTACACGGCGACTGACGCCACCAAAGGCAGATGCAGACAGTCAACAGTAGAATAATATCTATTCTTTTAACAGAACCTTCTCGTCTTTTTCTCAGTCTCTGTTCGCTTTCTTTTTTGGGGGGTCGTAACGGGAGAGTTGAACCCCTTAACAGAAAGAGCCAACAAAAGGGGTCAAAGTTCACAAAGACTCCAAACACGACTTCTACAAAATAAAAAGGAAGGAGCAGAGGGGAAGGAAAAGAAGAGGACGCCAAACACAAAAATAAAAACAAGTTAAATATGAAATAGTACAAGAGAAGCTAAGTGACTCACAATTTCAGAAATTAAATGCATGCTATAAAATTACAGCAAATCTGCTCTTGAGAAACTTAAGTTTTAAAGGTTAATAATTATAAGGGGAAAAAAAGCAAAGACGCTAAAGTTTAACGTATTAATGTTTTCATGTGTATTTTTCTTTTTTTATTTATTTAGTATATTTTATCTTATTGCTTTTGTGAGACAAACCAAACAATCTACATTGAACAAAACTGCTTTTTTAAATGGTTTGGTTGATTTCTTTATAAATATATAAATATATGTATGTATGTATTTTATTTTTAAAAACTCACACAGCCTTAGTCATTTCTTTGTTTCATTTGATTTTTAATGTGTTGTTCAAATTGAAAATGAAATCTTTAAAAGGTGCCAAAACCGAATGATCCTATACTTGGATGCATCAAGTCCTGATGAATAAAATACGAACCCTAGGGGGAACAAATCACCATGTTTCCTGCGTGTCTCTAACACACTTTACCTTATGACACCTTCTTGTTACCAGTACTAACACTTATCTGTCTGTCACATCATCATATCTGCAATGTTGTTTCCATTTCACAGACGCAAAAAAAAAAAAAAACTACTTAAAATGGGCTTGAAAGTATACTATTTGTCTTTATGGTAAGCTGTAGAATAGAGTGCCCTTAAAATGAAGCAATGTCCACTTCATCGCAGGTTATGAACACGTTTTAGTCTCAGATTGTTTCATTTGAAGGATTTTAAGAGGCCCGAAAAAGATGAGCGAAGCCAGTGTCTCATCAGAAGAAATACACTGAATTTTGACAAATTAATCTGAACTCAATGTTCACTTACTTGCTTTTTAAGAGCTTTCATCTTTTTTTTTGTTTTGTCCTTCAACTGTATTGTCTTTCAACTGTTTTGTGATCAAAGTTTCACACCTAGATCAAGTAATGCCAACTCCTCCACACACAACTAACTCCATTTGCTGATGAAGACCATGAGATGCTGTTAATAGCTCTGGAAAAATCAAGTAAGTTGATGTTGAGTTAAGAGTGTGATGTCTGTTCCCGAGGTCAGGCATGGCCCTCAAAATATAATTTTGTGTGTGTGTGTGTGTGTGTGTGTGTGTGTGTGTGTGTGTAATAAAAATGTGTTTTTATTCTCATCCCTTGGGACCATAAAAGACATATGGGATAGTATGTGTGTGGACTTGTATTAATCATGTTGTGGGGACAAAGATGAGTTCATATAGTCACAACGTTGGGAGTTGCCTCTCTATTTAAGGTTAAGACTTTTTAGGGTTACAGTTGAGACTTTGTTAAGGTTAAAGTAAAGGTTAGGACTAGGGATGTCAATGCTGTGTCCCCCCAAGTAAAGTCATAGTTTGTGTGTGTGGGTGTGTTCTTGCGCTTCCGTCGAGGTGAGGACCAAAGAAAGTACCAGGTACTATCCACAACTTTTGCTAATGAAAAACCAAAAAAGTCGAGTAAAGTCTAGTTGAGCTGTACTATGCAGTGGAAAAGTTTCAGACTTTAAGGGCAAGAACATTTTTTGCAAAATAAGGATATTCCAAACTGGTTCTCACTTCTTTAAAGGGGTGATAGAATGCAAAACCGATTTTACCCTGTCATAGTTGAATAACGACAGTTCGGTGGGTAAATAGGACATACATAGAAGCTCAAAGTCCCACTGACACCCCTTTACTATGAAAATTTCATATTTTGAAACTGCCGCTGAAAACGGGCGAATCCCAACAAAGCTGGAAGTTGACGTCAACCTCCCAAAAACCGGAACCTTTGTCAGCCCATGGGTGTATTAAGAGAACGGTCACGCCCCAACATTTACATAGGCTACACAACTGACCTGAGATCAGGTAGTCTTCCAAATCTAGGTCGCGCATATCTCTGCTATTCCATTACAAAATTCACTTCTGAAACTTTTTTATGCGAGAAATCAACTATGTAAGGCTCAAATATGGGCCATTTTACGAAAATGGATGGCTAATTGCAAATTTTGTCCAACTGTGTGTCGGAATTCAGCTGCCGGTGCTGCCTGTGTTGCTGCCTCGCCGCCCGACCTGCCTTCCTTCACAGACCCCGGCCTGCTATGAGGTACTTGGCGCTCAGTCACGACTGGCAGCCCACAGCACTCCATACCCGCGCAAAGTCACCGGTTTTTGGATAATGGACTACTAAACGCTGGTGCTCTGACAGAGCTCCAGGGCTTGCAGCTCCCCTCTTCCTGCTAGCTAAATGCCTGGTGTATGTGAGTGAGACCACGGTCAGCGAGCTTGTTACGCCAGCAATCTGTTACCACAGGTTCCAGTTAATCTTTTAATGTGTGTAATTATAATGTGTTGAGTTATTTAAACAAACTATTGGGGAAATAAACGCCGCTTGTCCGCGAGTCTCATTGATAGAGCCTGCGGCTGGATGTAGCTCTATCAATGAGAGCTAGCTAGCCTCCTCTTAGAATTCACAAATATTCATTATCTTGAAATCGTCCGTCCGTGATTTGTAGCTAGGATTGAAGGGACAGTCACAGCTAACGAAACACCTAGTCTTCACAAATATCCATTAACTTGAAATCGGACACCGTTGTTAGCTTTATAAGACATATATTTAGATGTTGTGTAAGTGGCGTGGCCGGAATTCAAACTGTAAATATAATCGAATTAAGGCGAAAAGGAAGCTAACTATCCGTGGTTTTGTAGCTACATTAGCTAGGATTGAAGGGACAGTCGTAGCTAACGAACACTTTGTCTTCACAAATATTCATTAGCTTGAAATCGGACACCGTTGTTAGCTTTATAAGACATATAGTTAGATTTTTGTGTAAGTGGCGTGACGAAATTCAAACTGTAAATAATCAATTAAAGGCGAAAAGGAAGCTAACAATCCGTGGTTTTGTAGCTACACATAGCTAAGATTGAAGGGACAGTCGCAGCTAACGAAACACCTAGTTTTCACAAATATTCATTAAATTGAAATCGGACACCGTTGTTAGGTTTATAAGACATATATTTAGATGTTGTGTAAGTGGCGTGACGAAATTCAAACTGTAAATATAATCGAATTAAGGCGAAAAGGAAGCTAACTATCCGTGGTTTGTAGCTACACATAGCTAGGCTTGAAGGGACAGTCGCAGCTAACGAAACACCTAGTTTTCACAAATATCCATTAACTTGAAATCGGACACCGTTGTTAGCTTTATAAGACATATATTTAGATGTTGTGTAAGTGGCGTGACGAAATTCAAACTGTAAATATAATCGAATTAAGGCGAAAAGGAAGCTAACTATCCGTGGTTTGTAGCTACACATAGCTAGGATTGAAGGGACAGTCGCAGCTAACGAAACACTTTGTCTTCACAAAATATTCATTAACTTGAAATCGGACACCGTTGTTAGCTTTATAAGACCTTTAATTAGATTTTGTATAAGTGGCGTGACATGTGTGTAACATGTGGTAACAGATTGCTGGTGTAACAAGCTCGCTGACGGCGCTCTCACTCTCACACAACGGGCCATTTAGCTAGCAGGAAGAGAGGAGTTGAAGGCCCTGGAGCTCTGTCAGGGCAGCGGTGTTGGTAGTCCCTGCTGTGGGCTGCAGCCGTGACCGAGCTCCAAGTACCTCATAGCAGGCCGGGGTCTGTGAAGGAAGGCAGGCCGGGCGGTGAGGCAGCACCGGCGGCTGAACTCCGACACACAGTCTTACCAAATTTGCAATTAGCCATCAATTTTCGTAAAACGGCCCATATTTGAGCTTTATATAGTTGATTTCTCGCTTAAAAAAGATTCAGAAGTGATTTTAATAACGAAATAGCCCGATAAACAATGTATAACTTTGCAGTGTCTGAAATATGAGAGTCTCCCATGTGTTTCTATGTAGTTTGCTCAAACCAATCAGCGCGTAGCTCATTCTGAATATTCATGAGCATACCATATTTGGAAGAAAAGCTCTTGTTCCAAATAGAGCCATATTCACAGGGTAGTTAAGGGCCTAATAAAATATCATTCGGGCAATTTTCAGCCCAACCAATGTTACATACCCCATTAGGAGACCTTAAGGAACAGTGTAAAATACCCTATATAATCATTCTATCACCCCTTTAAAGTGGCTATATGTAACTTTCAGTTTGTGTTGATTCTAGCGGCCACTTTGGACAAAAGCAGTAGTGTTTTTACCACACCTGCTGTCGTAAAGGTCTTTTCTTTACGGTGCTGTGTTGCCCACTGTATATTACCGAGTTAGCGTTATGGAGAGGTCATTTAGTCGCGATGAATGTTTTGCTCAGACAGAAAATCATTCATTTACAATAAGAGAATACGTTACAGATGCATCGTTGCATTTCAAGCATTGCATACGGTAACTACTTTGGATGTCTCGTGAGCTAAACCGGGTAACGTTATCACTGTCACTGTGTCAGGAGCCAAGGCATTAAGAGTTTGTTGTAGCAACCAACGTAGTAATAACTTATATAGCGCATTTCATGAAACCCAAGGACACTTGACACAAGTACAGGGGGACAAGGGAAAAGAAAATAGTAGGCCAACACAAACACGGACTAAAATGAATAAAACGTTTGCACTAAATGGAAGGAGGACGTAATTTAATGTCGGCTACTGACATACAACCACATCGCGCATTGTAAAGTTATTTTATGAATGAAATTACATACCTGAGGGGCAATTCAGGGACGTTATTGAATCATTTACAATCCCGTAATTGTCTCCATCTGTTATAAGCCCGACCGAAGCTGACTCGCGTTTTCGCCCGTCTTTCACTTTCCCTTTTAGCTTTTAGTTGTTCTTCGTTTAATTTGATTTGACAAAGAATGACTCCCCTGCTTACTTTAACACGTGCACACCTGGCCAGTTACTGTATGAAGTGAGGGTCAATGTTGAATTGTTGATTGTGGACAGTTACAGAAATCATCAGACACAGCTTAGCTTCACGCATTTCTGATGTCTGAAAGGAACCCCTCTGAAAGGGGGGGGGTGGGGTTTCAGACATAGTTCTACTGTCTGACAAACCTAACCCCAACACATACCCTAAGCCTAATTCTAACCATAAAACTGAACCCAAGTTTTAACAGTCCTTTAAAGTGACTATATGTAACTTTTTTGTGTTTCTGAAACTCTTGTCATTTTGCTTTTCTTTTTTTTTTTCTTTATAATTTTTTTTTGTGTCTGTAGTCCATAGCCTCTGGCCAAAAAAGCCTCCGATGACGCAAAATGACGATTTTTGCATCATCAGAGTTTTTTTTTCCTGACACACAATACAGCTATCTCTCGTATCAGGGGGACATGAGGGAGGGAAGCACGGTCATTCAAAAATACTACCAGGTTTCTACTGATACAAAGCTTAATGCTAATCGGTGAATTAAACACAATCTGAGATATGGCAAGTATGACAAGCCAAGGTTGCATGCGCTCCTTTAAAGTTAGGAGAAGGGAAAGCATTATGTCAGTAGGGGTCCTCACATGAATGACAGTACTAAATGTGTGTCTGTGTGTGTGTGTGCTCTTGTACTTCTACTGTATGTTAGTGAGAACTGATTTGGCAGAGACATGGGATGAGGAAATGCTTTTAGAAAACAGTTTTAGGTCTGAAAATGGCCATTTTTTCCAGACACTGAATATTGACACAAAATATTGGCTTTTGGCAACTTCACTCTGAAATATATTGGCATCAGCCTTCATACAGCCATAAAAAAGAGCTGAGTTGTCAGACATAAAACTCTGTGTGCTCTGCTAAAACCACAGCCTCTGCCTGCTGTTGCAAAATGGTGATAACACGCTGTAATCGACCACAGGGAGTCACAATCCAAAAATATCACCACTGGCCCTCAGATGCCTGCAAAAAACCCTAATGTTGACATGAGTGTATTTAAGTGGATTAATAGAGTTAGAAAACATCTTTACCTCAACTCAGTGCCAATTATACAATTTAAAGACAGAGTTTAATGTATGTACAGATAGTTCATAAGCTTGTTTTTTTTGTATAAAGCAGCTCAAACATACAATCTATCAAATAGAAACATAATAGTGTTGACTCCTGCTGCACAGATACAGCTCTTTTACACACCAGTGAGCATATATTTTCTCTCTCTTTTGAGGTAAGAAGCCTCAGAAAAGACAGCATGTAAGACACAGACAGGCATGGCATCGCTCTAGACATCCCTGAGAAAGAAACACAGGTTTGCAAAAACACCACCAAGTTTACTCTACTGTAAAGGGAACATCCAACACCTTTCTACACCGCTGCCCTAAAAGCATTGCTTTCAGGGCCTAACATACTGCTGTGAGTGTGTATATGTGTGAGGAAGTGCTCAAATATGCAGATACAAAGCAAATCTATTTGTGAGACAAAAGTGGTTCATTCTTCAGGAACGTGGTGTGTTTTATGTTATGTGTTGAGTGCAGAGAGACGTCTAGAAAAAGACTAAATAAGTAAAATAAAAGGGATTCACAGCATGAATTCTGTTTGATAGTATGCACAGTATGTGCTCCCCGGAGTTTAGAGGCCAGCAGATTCATCAAATAAGAAAAAGTTTCCATTAGAAAAAGTGCTGAGATCCTGATTTGCCATTATCTGAGTTCACTGACACAAGCCGCTCTACATAAATTTGACGGGAAAAATATGTCAACGTAGCAGTCTAAATGAATAGGTCTTTTTTTATGTATAGCCATCTTTATTCAGAATTCATAAGCAGAAGTCATTTTACAAGCCTGGATTACATTAAAGAGAAAGTGTGTGTGTGTGTGTGTGTGTGTGTGTGTGTGTGTGTGTGTGTGTGTGTGTGTGTGTGTGTGTGTGTGTGTGTGTGTGTGTGTGTGTGTGTGTTGGGGAGGAAGCTTAGAGATACTGGATTTCTTATAAAGCAGCACCTGGCCCCAGTGCAGGTGTCTGAATCTCTCATTTTTTATGTTTTAGGAATGAATGTCT
Source organism: Perca fluviatilis (assembly GCF_010015445.1). Classification (NCBI taxonomy): domain Eukaryota; kingdom Metazoa; phylum Chordata; class Actinopteri; order Perciformes; family Percidae; genus Perca; species Perca fluviatilis. Next base: position 22,428,491 of record NC_053126.1, on the reverse strand, counting down.
CTCTCTCTCTCTCTCTCTCTCTCTCTCTCTCTCTCTCTCTCGTATATCCTGCCCATAGGTCTCTTTCTCATCTTTTTTTTCTAACATGTCACATATTTCGCTGTGGGTTGGATCTTTGAGACAGCAGGTAAACGTTTGAGAAACAATACATCACCTTTGCTATCACAGATTGGGAGGGGGAGCCCTTATTTCTAATTTGGAGAGTTGTTCAGACTGACCTTTATCATGTGGGGTTTGCAGGTAAATAATAGGGAAATAATACAGATTGAGGATTGATTGTTAAACTATTCTTTTTACTGGGATACGAGTTCAAGGCGCAGCTGGTGAAATGGTGAAAAACAACACAAATATATTGGATAAAAAAAATTGGAACAGTCACCAGACTGCAAGTGACATTAATCTGTATTATGTTCCTGCAGCTCCTGACAGGTTGATTCACTGTGCAGGTGTGGGATGAAGAAATTTTCCCTTCTCCTCCTCCTCCTCTGGCTCCTCGCAGAGCAGAGTTGGAGTCCAGAGGAAGGGAGACATGCCCTTGAAGAGTCAAAGCCTTTTTTCTTTTTTTCTTTGGCAGGCTGACAGAGTTGGACACTGCTCAGTGATGTCAGGGAGGGTCAGGGCGAGCGCTCCATCGCTAATACTAATGATATTATAGCGCTGGAGCTCTCGAAACTGATGACAGCTAACCCCCCAGCCGGAGCGGGGCCCTGTAATGCACAGAGGCCAGATTTCCATGCTGTGTTTGCTGGAGGGCGCAAAGTGTCATTTATTGGAAAAAACTCCCTTCTGGCCTTCTATTGTGTTTTTGTGTGTGGATGTGGAATTGTCCTTCCTTCACTCATGGGCCTTAAAAGTCCTTGGTATTTGAAAATATAAAATAGTGTCTTGAAAAAAAAAAGAAAAAAGAGCTTTTTTAATGGTTAAATCGTCCCTTAAAGGATAGCTCAATAGGTTTTTCTAGCATTTCTATCTTTTGTGATAATAAATGTACTCACCTACTTACGTAATTACTGCTGACATCTGGGGACACAGATGTGACGGAGCAAGAAGCACATTTTAAACCCACAATAGGTGAGTTATTTGGCCACTTGGGTGCAGTAGAAACAAATCACCTTTTAGGTTGATGTGGTGAACTTGTTGCCAATTTACCAAATCCAGGAGATAAGGAGCAACATTGTTTGTGTCCACCTGGTAAATGTAATTCCAATATTCTCTCTCTCTCCTTTAGCTCCGTTTTTGGTCTCTACCATCTCTTGTGGGAAATATCGGTCTCTTTAGCTGCTAAATGCTCCACTCTGTTCACTAACTCGTCTCTAACCGAGACTGCCGGAAAGAAGTATTAGGCCTAATACTGGATTTGAAATGAAGGGGTTTAGATAATCTCACTAAACTGTTGACTTGTTTACAACCTGTCTGATCTTCTGACTGCTCATGTTTGATGCCAGGTCAGACTTTACAGTGGCGCTGTCACTGTTTTCCCAGATGTCAGCGACTTAGATGACCTCAAAATCATCAAAACCAATAGAAACTAGAAGGGCACTCACAGAGCGAAGACCTCCGCCAAGGCCATGCTCTATCTCGCAATGTTAACGAAAGTGAAAAATAATTTGTGTATACTCCGTGTGATTCGGATCTGCTCCAAAATGAAAGGGGATCTTCCTTGGCCCATGCTACACCCTTCCACCAAGTTTCATGGCAGTCAGGCCAGTAGTTATTCTTTATTCCTGATGACAGACAAACAAACAAACTGAAACACCTTGGCGAAGGTAATGATGGCTAAAGCTACAAAAAAAGAGCCCAGAGTTGTAATAAACTTGAATTATCCTTTTAAAATTCTTGGTTCTGATTGGGCACAGCTCTCTGGTAGGTATCGGGGTGAGGAGGTAAGGCGCAAGAAACACTGGCAGCGGTTGAATAGTTACATTTGATTAGGAAGGTTCCTAACAGAGTGAAATGACCCAGAAGTAGTTAAGTGGCTGCCGTGATAAGAGCCGTTCAAAATGTCTAAGTGATAAGGAAAGGTGCTTCATTGCTTCCTTTGTTGCCTCCTTTAGCATAGGATACACTGGACCATCCTTTACGAAAGGAAAGGAGATAATGCCTTCCCACAAGTCCTTGCGGTAGCAACATTTAAAGCGATGCATCACCATTTCGCCGTTCATAATCAATATAAGGTGCGCAGTAGCGCCGTAATCCTGTACGCACCGTGTGTGCATTTTATTTTCAGTGAGACTTTGCAACAGGCCTAATACTGATAATGTACTTTATGGCACTGTTTGAGTGGTTTAATAAACCGGTTAATGCGAGAATTTTACTCTCCTCTCCAACGCGTAACATGACAGTGAGCATGTGTTTACAGAACTGTGAATCAATGGCTCGCTGGATCCAAAGTTACACAGCGCACCAGACACTGGTTTATTTAGAGCCCAGAGCAGAATCTGAAACAGGTTACCTATTTGCCCGTCATGGCTTATTTCAATATATATATATATATATATATAAATAAAATTGTTAAAAACTCACTACAGATATGACTACATAATTATGACCATGTGTGAAAGTAGGAATATTATGTGAGAATGTGCGGATCAGCTCTGACGGCATTCAAATCAATTTCATGAAATACCCCCACACCAACCCAAATAAGTTATTTGCACCCTTTCTACAGTCCATAGGCGATTGCTTTTAAATGATGCATTGTCGTGATATATCAGTGTTTTCTTCAAAGATTTACTGTAATGATGAGAATTCTGTTTTTAGTATCTTTAAGTGTTTCCATGCGTGCAGTAATCCACTGCAGCTGATATCGTGGGACATTTAAACAGCAAAACTAAAAACTGTAGTTATAAAGTTGACAGAGAAAACATTACTCGACTTTTAGCTTATGAAATATTCGATGTACTGACGCTGCTGACTGCTGTCCTCGTATCTAAATGTGCACAGCAGCAGACAGCTCTGCTGTTTACAGTTTAGAGAATATTGTCCTCATTAATAATGTATTTCTGTCACCCACCTGCAACCATCTATCCCTTATAACATGTAGCCTGTAGTAGATTTTGAACGCGTTTTGCTTATCTTGCATACATGTAACAATTATTTTCATACATTAAGCCTAATTGGGATTCATGTGGATCAAAATGAGTGGACAGGAGGGTGAGCTGAGCAACCAATGAAAATAAACTTTATTTGCTGAACACCTTTCATACAAGAAACCTATGAGTGCTTCACATGAAACAACGAAATTATTGCAGAATAAGATGGGGGAAAAAAATGGTGATGCAGTAATATTTTCCACCGGGTTGTCCATGTTTATAAAAGCCTGCATGAAACATCACGTTTAGAACGCACTGGGCGAAGTATCCAGATGCGCTGGCTGACCCACGTCAATAACATCCGCCGTTGCATGATTACAGCCGAGTGTAAGGACAGCCGGAGTCCCCTCGCGCCGCGGTTTTCTTATTCCAATTCCTTTTGAATTCTCCTTCACCCCTTTCCTTGACCTCATGACGTTTACCACCGGGGTTAAGGAAAAGTGGTTAGGAAAAGGACCTAGGAGGTAATTTTTTGACTTTTCAACCGCAGCCACTGTTTCCTCCTGGCTCTGAATATTAGGAGCAATATCTCTCTCTTTCTCTCTCTCTCTCTGAGCATGGCGTTGAGTTTCTGGCAGACTGTGAAGTTACATAACCTCACATCAAACCGACAAATGACCTTTCTCTGACTTTACTGGACAACATTCTGGGACAGAGTGAGCAGGCACCCATGGGAGCTGTGTGGGCACGTCACCTGAAGCCTCCGAAGCTACCGCCAACTTTAAGTCACTGAGGAGGAGGCTGCAGCGTTCGACATTCACTCTGAATTACCACACTGGCAACTAAATGCAAAATGTGTGTGTGTGTGTGTGTGTGGATTTTTACCAGTGGAATGTTTCTTTTTCCTGTGCGTGCAAACTGTGAATCTGCATGTGCAAAATGTGTGTGTGCGGCCTGTTTGTGCTGACCAGAAAACAGTTGCTGACTGCGCTCACCCCGGGTTATTTTTGGGTCATGCAGAGTTGAATGGCAACAGAGAGCTATAAGCACAGTCAACCAACTGCAAAAGAAAAGAAAAAAAAAATCATTGGAGCAAACATAGTCTGACATGACACATTCACATCACCCCCTCTGCTGATACAAGCAGTATGAAGCTTTACCATTTCCTGAATAAAAAATATATGCACTAAAGAGTCTGAGCTATGTCACTGCTATTTTACAAATCATCTGAAGCTTTTAGATGCAGCTCTGAATAGAGGGCAGTTTTTAAAAAAAGAGAGAGATAAAGAGGAGGAACCAAAGTAGGCTGCAGCACACAAAGTGCTCTGGGATGCGTGAAGCAAATGGAGCGCCATGCTCTGCCCTCTGGTGGTGTGATGGGAGACGGAGTGCAGGGCTGCCTCCTTCAGCTCAGGGAACGCTGTGTCCATGAACGGGCCTGGAATACTGATGCCACAGTGCAGGGGTGCAGGAGCTGCAGTCTGGCAGGCCCAGGAGGAACGCTCAGATTCACTGTCCTTTACATAGACACAGAGGGCTACTGCCTCCTTTGTGATAAAATAACGCTTTAGTCAGTGTTACATACTGAGTTTACATCCTGATTTGTGACTTGGCTGTGACTAATGATCAGTTGTGGTATAAAAAGCGTGAAATGTAAATATGTTCTTGTTTGGAGTGTAGCCAAAAGAATTGTGTTCAACAATACAAGCCGTAAAACACGTTCTTATGTTGAAGCCATTGATCCACGTAACAGATAAATATATAGACGGAGCATCATCTCCAGCTCCTCCACCCTGCAGCAACCTGTGGTGCATTGAATTCCACCGTGCAAATATAAAAGACTTCCACTGGGGCTACAAATACCACTTATTTGTGGGTTAGTGATAATGCAGATAATGCTTTTGGTTAATTGAATTATTATTTAGTCTGGAAATGTTCTGAAAACATTGACAAAAGTCAATCACAACTTCCCAAAGCCTGCGGTGACAACTAAAAATAAAACAAACAAAAGCAGCAAATCCTCATATTTTAGGAGTTGGAACAAGCAAATGTTGTATGTAATATTGCTTGATAAATGACTCAAAACCCCTGAAATGTTAAGTATTTCTCTATAACCTTGAATATGAATGACTCAAATTGCTATAATCAAAGCTAAAGTCTTATTTATTAAAGCGCCCATATTATGCTCATTTTCAGGTTCATAACTGTATTTTAAGGTTGTACCAGAATAGGTTTACATGGTTTAATTTTCCAAAAACACCATATTTTTGTTGTACTGCACAGCTCTCTCTCACTGCTGCAGATCCTCTTTTCACCTGGTTTCTGTTTTAGCTACAGAGTGAGACCTCTTTTCATCTTCTTCTTCTGTACTATCTTTGATTGCACTCGCACATGCTCAGTAGCTCAGATGTAGATCATGTCAGCTAGCTAACTCTAGAGACAGTAAAAGAAAGCCTGTTTCTCCAACTTTGGTCAGTTACAAGGCAGGATTAGCTGGGAGACTTCTAAATGAGGGAGCACATGTAAGTAGTTCTTTTGTAGATTATGGTGAACTTGTGTGTGTTGTAGCAGGGCTTTGCTATTGAGAACGACGTAGCATGCTAGCGTTAGCGTTAGCGCGTTAGCATGCTAATGCTAACGGTTAGCATGCTAATGAGCTAACGGTTGTGGTTAGCCAGCTCATTTCGGACTGTGACGTCACAGTCCGAGCCGATTTTGAACAGCTCACTAGGAGACTGAAGGCAGGACACATTCAGAAACTGTATCTCACTCAAAACAGCATGGATGGATTTTTTTTCAAAGTTTGTATGTGTGTGGAAGCACCAGAGACACAAAAGAACACCCCAAATCCCAGAAAAAGTGATTTTTTCATAATATGGGCACTTTAAGAGCACAACTCAGCTAATCTGCTTCAAACAACTGTTATCAGATTGACATTTGAACGTTGCTAAACCCTGATTGGTGCATGGAAGTGCATGACTTCCCCTTTGGCGGAATTCCCGGCAGCACCGGCGCAATCCCAGAAGTGGAACATCGTGGATATAGACTACACTGACTTTAAATCAGTGAGAAAGGCACAGACATGAATATAAATACGCAATAATATTTTAAAATTGCGTGTTCATGCAGGAGCCCCTCTTAGTAAGATGGCCATTGAGACAATTTTCATTTGGTCAAGCAGTCAGATAGTCACCATTGGACCAGTAGTGGCCGAGCCAGTGGCCTCCATCGTGTGTAATAATGGTGCTACGTTTGTGGTCGTCCCCTCCCACAGTCTGTCCTCCTGTCAGACGCCGCGCTGCAGCCCCACCCAGGCACTTCCCTCACTCTGTAGGACGGCCTGCCGCTGACTCTGTGCCAGCCGGTGGACCACGATGCCAGGACACACACCAACACACAGATGCACACACCTACTTACACGTACAAGCAACTGCACACACTCACATAAATCAAATAATTGGCCCTTCTCTCTGCTGTCCCAGCATGCATCCTGGTTACTTGGCTGCTGTCCTACTAGCAACAGCTGCTACCTTAGGACTGGACTGGTGGATCCACTGCAGGATCACACACACACACACACACACACACACACACACACACATGCTTCATCTGTCCCTGGCTCTTCTGAGCAGAGCTCATGATAAAAGAGCGAACCATCAGGGCCATGGCCAGAGGGGACTCCTCTGGTGTCTCCGTACCAGAATCAGAAGGTGATAGGTAGTAGGCCTGTATCATGGATGGATCACTGAACTGGATGCAGGTCCAGGGTCCCCCGAAACTGAACCTCTGTATAAAGTGTCAGTGATAACATTTCTTGTTGGAAAGTTAATCAAAAGACTGCAAAGAGACGCAAAACGACCTGGCACAATGACTATAAAATGATGCAAACAACCAAGAAATTACACAAAATAACCACACAGAGATGCAAAACAACCCACACAGAGATGCAAAACAACCCACACAGAGATGCAAAACAACCCACACAGAGATGCAAAACAACCCACACAGAGATGCAAAATAGCCATAAACTGATGGACAATTACTACAGAAACAACCATAAAACAAACCACCGAGACTAAAAATGACCACAAATTGACACTAAGGGCCCTATCTTGCACCCAGTGCAATTGACTTTGTACACCGACGCATGTATCATTCCTATTTTGCACCCGACGCACAGCGGACTTTTCCCTCCACAGACGCACGTTGGTAAATTAGGGAATGTATTTGCGCTCCTGGGGGCGGTTCAGCGAAAAGAGGAGGCGTGTTCAGGCGCTGTTCCCTGGTACTATTTTGCAGTTTCAGAAAACAATTCCACCACAGACCAGGAAAAACCTGGTCTAAAGTCAGTGGCGCTAGTCTAAAGTCAGTGACGCGTTATTCAGATGCTATTTTAGGGGCGCATGCTTGGCCATAATGTATTGCGCACAACGCGCATATACTTTGCTTCTCTCATCTACATGGACGCAGCAATTCCCATTTTTGCAAACCATACATAATTACAAGGAAAATATTACTGAAAATGCGCTTCAGGTGATTAGATAGGTTGGGAGGCACTTTACAGTACAGTCCTCAAGAAGTCACAGCATTCTTTGTGGCTTGCTGTGTTTTACACAACATTTCCATGAATCATGGATGTGTTGATGACATAAATGAGGAAATATTAGAGGACTTAAGGAGACGTGATGTTGAACTACAGCGGGATTGGACAATTGAGGCTCCTGATTCCCATTGACATAGTGCAGGGAATAGTGAAAAAATGTAAAAAATGATTAAAAACATTACATAAATCACTGAAAAAATTCCCAACTGTTGCACGTTTGGCTGCAATGAAAGACAGGGAAGCGGCAAAAGATTTCACAAGTCCCCCCGTGAACCCAAAAGGCGAAAAGTATGGGAGCCGTTCATTATTGTGGAGGTAAATGTCAATTTCTCTCTTCGATATGATAACAAATTACATAGGACAAATATAGTAATACCATCGTTAATGTGTACCATGCTGTCAAAAAAGTTCTAACACTGCTTTAGAAAATGAATGAAGTTTTAAGTTAGCCTTATGCTAGCGTTAGCTTTTTCGCTAGCACTCCATGTACCTAAATGCTTGTGATCTTGCCATAGTCATATGCAGGGGTTAAATTGGGATTTGTTATGTGGGGGGGCTCTCCCTAGGGGTGTCTGGGGGTATGCCCCCCCCCTCCCCGTTAAATGGCACTTTCTGGAGAGTTTTGTGCCACGAAATGGAGAAATTGAGTCTTACATGATATGTGCAAAACTGCAAGGTTAAGAGCCTATATACTTTGCATTGTTGTAGTATCAACAGGTATTAGGGCATTTAGCATTTACATTACTGTTAATCAGTCATCACTTGATTACACTTTTTTATCTGTTAATCCTAACGACGCAGACACTAAAGGCGTTATGTAGTTGACCCGCAGTGGTGAATTGGCAGTGCTGCGCGGGTTGTTGCCGTGTTCTGACTGTTCTCATCTCAGCTCCGCCGAGACAAAGTAGACATGCCATTTCAAAAGTCTTTCATTTATTGTCAGAAATATCATGTTTTCAAAAGCATCACTTTCATCAAATAATATGTGACATATTTAGACTGCAAGCAGGCACATCCAGACAAACGAGCAGCCTTATGTGCCGGGGCTGAGCTCCGGAGAGTCCCGGCCCAATTTAACCACTGGTCATATGGCTTTTGGTCTCAACCGAGTCCAAGTGTCTTTATTTTGTTCATAATAATATTGGAGGGAAAGTGAAACACAGCTTGGAGGGGGATGTTGTTTGGCTTTTCACAAGTTTAGACAGCTAGCTAACGCTACGCAGACGCTTGCTAACGTTAGCGCAACAGCGTTAGCCTAGCCTGCTAGGTAAATATTACGACTGCCTTTGGAGGTTCCTATATCTGCGTCCACATTGTCAAGATAAGCCCTGTAGCGTTAGTGCTCCTTTTTGAACCATCGGTTTATTGAATGAAATACTGAGCTTTGCTCCTCTGAGATGGGTGGGTTTTTCTTATGTTAAACCAAGGGGGTAAGCTTCGCTTCACAACTCGAACCTCCTATGGCGCCATTTTGATGCTACAAAGCGATCACCTCCCGTTACCATTCCATTGACTGCCATTCATTTTGACGTCACTTTGACAGCGAATAATTTTACATTACACATTGCGTTTAAAGACTCTATTTGTCCATTGTTTATTTCTAAAGAAACACAACAATGTATAAAAGGCTCCATTACCTTGTATCTCACGTTATGGCTCCGTATCAGACGTTTTTGTAAAAATAGGCTAACGATTGTGTCATAACCAAGTGACTTACTGTCGCATAGTAGAGGAATTACCGTATAGTACAGGAGAAGCTTGCGGGCAGTTTCGACTTACATTAGCTATTTAAGTTTAATTAATGTATAATGTATAGCATTTCAGTTAGCAATAATTAGCCTGTGCCCATGTTATCTCCTTACATATACCTATGCCCTCCATCTCTGCAAGATTCGGAATGATTGACATTTCTCTTGGCACAGCTACCAGAAGACTTCCAACTTTCAGACAGGTTGCTCACGTCACATCACGCGTCTCTCTCAGTTGGAGGCTGTGCAGTAACGCTCAGTGCTCACCGGAAAAGTGCTTCTAATATCCTTCACTGGTCTCCGTCCAGAGCAACGGGATCTGTTGGTCCAGTTTATATACTGTCTATGTGTTAAACACAAAGCTAACTATAGTTAGCCTATATGCTAGCAGACATTAGAAAGGTAAACACTGCTCAGACTTATGATGTGGTCACTCACTACAATGGGCATTTTTTTTAGGCCCATTTACGATATAGAAGGCAAATATACACTGGAATATTTCCGTAGGCTAAGGGCCTTTTACATATTGACAAACGTTAATAATAACATGTATATGCCTGTTTATGGTGAAAATAAGCGATTTATTTCAAGATAACATATTCACCCCATAGGGTTACACTGTAGAGTCATCTCGTTGGTATCCAATACGGGGCCCATGATTTGAGTTGGCCACACTCTCTATTTGGAACTATACAGGCTTACCGTGCGTTCATGGACATCGTAAAAACGTTTTTCCGAGTGAAAACGTCACCATTCACGTAACGTCCTGTGGGAATCAGAGGTGGGAAACTCGGGCTGGATTTTGATAACCGAGTTTCCCAGTTGGTGACGTGTTTGACGTTTGATGGAGGCAACTTTGGTTCACTGAACATATTTCAATGACAATAACCTGTTTATTGTGGACAAATGCCTCTGCCAAGAAACATACACAGACATAACATGTTTAAAAGTATTCATAAATACGCCTATGTATAAAAAAACAACACCTTATCCGTGTCTTTTCCCGTTCGTTGTCCTGCAGATAACACAAACAAACACCTGACGATGTGCTGTTTGGATGCCTGCATAAGAAAACAGCAGAAAATCTTTTGTTATTGTGGCCTACATGTTTTCACACACCTGATGCTCTAGGCTACGGCCAACCGTTGGTGGCAGTCATGCAACAAGTTGTTATGCCAAACGCCAATATAACAGAAGAAGAAGAACACGCATCCCGACCATGTGAACGCTGCCTGTCGGAAAAACCATAGACAGTATATAATGGACCAACAGACCCATGGATGTATTAGGAGAACTGGATACAGTGTTCGGCGGGAAGCCCCGTACGTTCCAATGAGAGTGCTCAAAAGCGCATTAAGACAACCATAGACAGTATATAATGGACCAACAGACCCCGTTGCTCTGGACGGAGACCAGTGAAGGCTATTAGAAGCACTTTTCCGGTGATACCTTGCTTTACTGCGCAGCCTCCAACTGAGAGAGACGACGTAAATGTGACGTGAGCAATGTGTCTGAAAGTTGGAAGTCTTCTGGTAGCTGTGCCAAGAGAAATCTCAATCATTCCCAATCTAACAGAGAAGGAGAGTGTAGGTATATGTAAGGAGATAACATAGGCACAGGCTAATTATTGCTAACGAAAATGCTAGTTAACATTAGTAATTAATCCTTAACAGCTCATGTAAGCCAAACTGCCTGCAAGCTTATCCTGTACTATACGGTAATTCCTCTACTATGTGACACAATCGTTAGCCTATTTTTACAAAAACGTCTGCTACAGAGCCATAACGTGAGGTACAAGGTAATGGAGCCTTTTATACATTGTCGTGTTTCTTTAGAAATAAACAACGGACAAATAGAGTCTTTAAACGCTTCAGATGTAAAGTTATTCGCTGTCAAGTGGCGCCAAAATGAATGCTAGTCAGTGGAATGCTAACGGGAGGTGATGGCCAGGTAGCAACAAAATGGCGCCATAGGAGGTTCGAGTTCTGAAGCAAAGCTTACCCCCTTGAAGACAACATGGAGCTCGGCTTTTCCGCATTCTTGGCCCATGACGTCACGGTGGACACGCGCACTAGCAACAATTTGTTTGTGTTGTGTTGTCGTAGCAACCGGTAGCAACATGCTCGTTCATGAGCTTATCTCTCGTGGCTCTTACAAGTGGTGAACTCATGAACTCGCCGTTTTCATTGTCTAAAATATTCACTAACGTTAAACATTGTGTTTTCTTTGTTCCCGATCTTTTACATGCTTAACTAAACGTCTTTAAACGCTTCAGATGTAAAGTTATTCGTAGTCAAGTGACGTAAAAAAAAAAATGGCGGTCAGCGGAATGCTAACAGGAGGTGATGGCCAGGTAGCAACAAAATGGCGCCATAGATGGCTCGAGTTCTGAAGCGAAGCTTACCCCCTTGGGAAAAACAACGTAACCAGGGGGGCGGTGCCTGTTATTCCGAGGTGGCATGAACGCAGCATTTGGCCTACATGAACCACGTGACCACCCAGCTAGCGAGATCAAAGAGTGTCGCAACTACTACTATCTTTATGGCTCTGGACATTAGCAACGAGCACACCACACCAAACTAATATGTGCAAGTTAAGTAACCCCAGGACGCACGCACAGCTGTCTTGATATATCTAGTTACCATTTTAAAAACGTTACTGGTATTTCTGTGCTAACACGTGTAATTAACTCACCTGTGTCCCTGAAGAGTCAGCTCGCTCCCGTGTTGATGGTTGATTCCAGCATGTTACAGACGGACTGAGTGACAAGAGCAGCCCCCCTGATTGGACAGTTTGATTTTACCTCTGATTGGATGGTCAGTGGGCGTGCTCAAAATTCGTACTTGTAAATCATGCCTTGTGCTTGTAACTTCAGTGTCGCACACGAACATAGGAAATTTGTGTGTCCGTCGCTCAGACTTTGTGAAACATCACTGTTGAAAATATTCCTTCACAAATTTGATTTACACATTCACAAAATAATTCTACAGCTACAAAACTTTACTACACGTTGACAAAATAATTCTACAGCTACAAAACTTTTTAAACAATAATTGTAATTGTACAGAAAAAACTTTTTTACAAGCCCAAATTTGTAGGCTAATGACCCTTATTTGAACCCATATGATATGTCTTGTGCTGTTGCATTTGCTTGATGTGTGGTTGTGTTAGAAAGGCTAGTTTTTGATCATGAGTAATTTAATCCAGTGCACGTGTACAGCTGTCCATATTTACGACAGAAGTGAATTTCATTCTGAAACTGTACGGGCGCCGAATCGCAAAAAAGTACCAATGTTACACAATGTTGCTTAAAAGTTGTTTATTCATTTATTACACTGAATAAACAATGTAACTATTCAAAATGTACAGTTTATTAGTGCCAAGAATCAGCACTTTCAATTTGAGGCTTAGCATCTTTACTCATTTTTAAATGTGCCCCCTTTCTTTGAAAGGTGTGCCCCCAGTCTGGCCCCCTTCCCCTGCTTCATTAGTCTCTGGCTCTGAGGAGAGCTCATTTAAGATGATGGAGGACTGAACTAATAGGGGGAAATGGTACGGACAGGCCTTTATGAAAAGTGCACAGAAATGCTGTTTGGGCAGATGTACGGGGTCATAAAGAGAGCGCCTGCTGGGACACCCAACCTCACCTGAATGGGACAGAGGGAGCAATTAATGGCATACTTCTGCACTGTTAACGGTCCCATTCAGCAGAGGGGGCATTATGTAAAGCAGGGCTGTGTGAGAGCTTTGAACTGCAGCAGGGCAGAGGCCAGCGCTTCTGGAGGTTATTATGTAACGGCAAAGCCATCTCCATGACTGTCCTCTGGCCACTGTGACATGGGGCTTCACCCTGCTTCTTTCTCCCGCTGCTCTACAGGTACAACTTCTTTTCAGGGCTCAGTTTATCACAATATCCTTTAGAGGATTATGTTCTGCTTTGGTAGAGAAAATCTCAAACTCTTGAAATGTTGCTCAACGGAGAACAATTGTGCTTCAACTCCCTCGACTGTAGGTTAATGGAAAGAAGGTGGGACCTTGAAAATCCTTACAGGAAATCCACATTTCTGCTAAGAGTGCTGAATATTATGCAGATATGTCTCAGAGAGGCGTTTTGCAGGACATCTAAATGGCCTGTGGAGCCCCCTCAGGGTCTTTCTCATAACCTGCTGAAGTGGAGGTTTTAGTTTTGGCAGTGATGAGCCAGAATGGATGATGTTGGGCCTTAATTACTGTACTGTGACTGCTAGAGTTCTCATGTCAGCCTAATACAAGCCTTACAGCTCAAGGACACATATAGCCAGTTAAAACATGCAATGTTAGCTAAACTAAGTGTCTTACTGTCCATCAGTTCTGCATAGGTAGCTGCTCTCAACGCAGCTGATGTTGAGCTTTTAAACTGCCATACAGGAGGCTGGACGTTACAAGAGCACGTTACAAGCTCATAGTAACTGTGTACATTTACTCAAGTACTGTGTACCAGTACACATTTGAGGTACTTGTTCAGTTGAGTACTTTCATGCTACATTATAACTACTATACCTCTGAGGGAAATATTGTATCTCTACATTTACCAACTTTACACACTAAGATCTTAGACCTAAAAGTATTAGCTGAAATTCAGTTTATAGTGCTTCCATAGGTCACCACAAGACAATTTAATTCATCTGCAATCCAGTGCCATTACTTCTTATGACTACATACCTCTACCACTGAAATTCATTTTGTGCTTTTAAGACAAAGCACTACAAATGCCAACAGACCCAATTGTTACAAATTCAGTGGGCAACTTTCAGCCAGTTTGTATTGACTCAAGTTATTAAGGTCTTACTTTTTGTAAGCCATCAGTTAAGTGTGCCAAATAAATGAAGTATCAACCTGCTGACTCAAGTTTTATCTACAACACAACCAGCTGACCACATTTCCACCCCCCCCCCATCTCTGCTTCCTATGACCATAAGCCTACACATCTTAGTTTGTATAATATGCTTTTAAATTGACAAGACAAATTCTTTGAGTTTGTTTTTATTAAATAACTGCACAACAGTAATGACAGTCAATGCAGCAGAGCCTTTTGTTGTAGACTTCAAGCAGTTTCTTCCTTGGTGATACGGTCCTTCTTGAGTGGTCCCTGTGAGATGAGAAACAGGACAAGATTAGTTTTATGCAGTTAGTCTACTGCACATGTAGTCCATGGACTGGCTCAAAGCAGCCAAATGTTCCCAGAGAGTGAACAGGGAGCGAGCACAAAGAGGCACTGCTCCCCTGCCTCACTGGAATTCACTATGGCACTGGAATGGAACCCAGAGTTCATACTGAGACTGAACCAGGTTACGAACAGTGCGGAAAAACTGTAAACATGCAGGCTGTATAAAATAGTGACAGTTTTAAATGTATCTTTAGCTCTGTGTGGTAATGCTACATCCCATTTGAGGATTAGTTAAGAATAAGTGTTGAGTGTGATAGAAAAGTGCATCTCAAATTGATCTAAAAAAATGGACAAGTCTCAATAAGTTTAAGATCTTTGGAAAAAAAGAAAAAGAAAAAGTGTCTCAGTACAAAGTCTTACCATGAATGCCTTCTTTTCCTCCACAGTCTGGAAGCGTCCGTGACCGAACTTGGAGGTTGTGTCGATGAACTTGAGGCTGATTGATTATTTATCAAACGCACCATTGACTCTCACCATGATAAAATCATTGGTCACATCTCCATAGTGAACGAATCCACCCTTTAAAGAAATGAGAGGGGGGGGGGTCAGATCTTCCACTTCAAGGCAAGATGGCATCAACAAAAGTACAGGTTGCATGGCTGTCACTTACCAGGGGGTTGATGCTCTTGTTGGACAGATCATATTCAGTGGAGGCATTGTTCTTCACCAGCTTTCCATCCTTTGTGTGGTAGCCCTGGCCAATCTTGTAGATCTTCTTGTTGATCTCTGTACGGTGGTGGTAGCCCTTCTGACCAGCACGGGCCACAGAGAAGGCCACACGGGCAGGATGCCAGGCTCCGATACAGGCCACCTTACGCAGACCACGATGGGTTTTACGGGGAAGCTTCTTTGTGTGCCATCGGCTGGTGACACCTGGGAGGATAAGAGGTTTGTTAGAGTCCAGACTAAATACAGATTTAACCAAAAGTGCATGTGACAACTTAAATATAGCTGCTTTTACCCTTGTATCCGTGACCCTTTGTGATACCAATCACGTCGATCATCTCGTCCTGAGTGAAGACTGTGTTGATAGGGACGGCCTGCTCCAACTTCTCACGGGCCCAGTCCACCTTGTCAGAGATGTTGCCACCGTTCAGCTGCACCTCCATCAGGTGAGACTTCTTCTGCGCCAGGGGCAGCAGACGCATCTGCACAGATATAATTCAATGAGAACAGAGAAAATATCCACAACATAATTAACCTGTACAGTGAGTAGTTCAGCTGTGTAGTCTCAGAAGGAAGGCAGCATGGAAGGTATCCTCATATAAGTCGGGCGCCATGCCTGACGCAAGATCCGTGGTCTCATCACAGACAGACAACCAGTAAACCTCACTCATTGGTAATCTAATAAACATGCTAACCTGTGTGTGGGCAATGATACGGATGACCTGGCAGTACTTCTTCATGGAAGCAAAGTCCTTCTCCAGCTGCTTCTTGCCATCATCATCCTGCCATTTCTTGCAGTACTTTGTGAAGGCCTTCTTCTTGGACTTGTACCTGAGAGCACACAGTGCAGAGAGGACATAGGTTGGCACAGGTCCTTCATAACCCCAAAGGGCTAGCGGAAGAACACTGTGCATAGCTTCTCGCCCTCCCCTCCATGCGGACAGGGATGCTGCATCAGCTAATGATTTCGGCTCATGGCACAGTTTCTAAGAAGCTCTTTCCACTGGCCAGAGGAGCCCGGAGCTCATCAGGGCACATGGCACCTGAGCGGAGCTGCCACAGGGGCCACCGTAATGTTAGACTCACTCAGTGAAAATGCAAATATTTAAAATTTCCACTGTGCAACCAACACCTGCTTCAAACACTAGTAGAAGTAACTGTATAGCATCTCACCAGTTCTTGTAGAACCGACGCTTGCACTCATCACTGACGTGCTCAGCGAAGATGGTCTTGAAGGAACGCAGGCCTCTGGGTGTTTCGACGTAACCCACAACTCCAACAACAATCATGGGTGGCGTCTCCACAATGGTCACAGCCTCAACCACTTCTTTCTTGTTCACCTCTGCAGAAGAAAAAAAAAAAAAAAAAAAAGACCGTTAAACTTTATATATTCAAACGCTCTGAACTTTTCAAACCACGTTATGTGAACCATTTCATGGTATAGACTGCGCTCAGTGCTCGACATTCAGCAAGGAGTTTAACCCCATTATGTCCGCCCGTCGAGAGACTCATCATAGGCAGAACACCATACATTATACACTACCCCATACACAACCTTAAAGATACTTATGCATATCAGTTTATAAGAAGTCATTCCACTCACTTGAGCCAGGTCTGTCAACCTCGCGGACGATGTGAGTCATGCCGGCCTTATAGCCCAGGAAGGCAGTCAGGTGCACGGGCTTGCTGGGGTCATCCTTGGGGAAGCTCTTGGCCTTACCACGGTGACGACGACTCCTCTTGCGGGGCAAGAAGCCCAAAGATCCGTGGCGCGGAGCCGAAAATTTACGGTGAGACTGTGGAGGGAAGAAACATTTAGCTAGTCCATTTGATAAGCTAACCACGATGTTCAAGTGCTATCTAACTACAACATAACGTTAGTATAGTGGGTAGCGAATATAGCATGGACGTGAAGTTACGTAGTTAGTTGCACAATGGTACTCAATTTAAAAGCTGAGGTAACTTATGTTAATGCAAGGGAACAGGAGTTCACCACGTTGTTAGCATGGCTAGCTAGCTAAAGTTAGTGTTTGCACGGTTGTAAAAACTGACTTTAAAACAACGAGAAACCGTAAACTCTCAGTAGCCAGAAAATGCATAAATAAAACTAGATTATATGCAATCAGTGTTTAACCTAAGAAAGTTACTTGGAAATTAACGGCGGCCTATGTCAGGTTGACATTTTGGATCCTGAGCTGCCGGTATGGTTACGTTTGAATCACCAAAAACTGCAATAACGGACCGAAATGTCACGTAATCTGTTTAAGATATTAATAAAAACATTCCATTGCAGTAATCTGAGTATCTGGCATTATTCTAATGTAAAGGATGCCTCAGATGTGAGACAGATTCTCCGCTGTGAGTCGAACTCGCTTACCATTTTGTCTCCAATCCGATTCAAAGAGGCCTTGAGAAGGGAAACACCTTGTATATATACACAAGCAAATATCGCGAGACTATCCTCAAAGACGCTCTGCCCCCAATGTCAATGTGCCTGCCCCCGGTATTTATTTCACCCTGTAGATGTATTCGGCAGCCACTAGATCTCACTGTTCAGCGCTACAAAGTAGTGCCCTTTATATAGGGCGCTACTACAAAGCAGAGCCGTCTGTAATATACGGCGCTGCTACAAAGTATCTGCACAATAATTGACCAAACAAATATTTATATTTAAATGTTTATTTTTTACTTAGACAGTACAAAAGGAGATCCGTATTTTAATTTAATATTTCTGATTTGCAAATTCAAGTGCTGTACATCTTATCTATGCCTTTATACTGTATTTAACATCATTTAGTTAGGAAACAATATGAGCGAGTTTTACATTTTAAAAATACAAAATTATTGTCTACAGAGGTGGACAACTGTCTTTGAACTTGTGTGTGAATTTGAGAAAATGTACAATTTGGTGTTTGTTTTGTGTATTTTGTCTTTGTCCATGTACAATATATTAAATACCCTTTCTCAATCACAACTAATGTACATGTTTTGTTAAATGATGTTGGTCATTTACAAACTCTTCCTAAGGAAGGAATCACACACAGCATAAAAATCAAGCTGTCTTTACATTTATTTCCATTTCATTTATAAAAAAAAAACGAGGAAAGAGATGTACACATTTCAGGTTAAGGCAGCAATGTTTTTCTTTATGATCCAGTGTTGTAACACGTTTTGATATTATGTTTATTGTAGGGAAGATATTCAAAGCATTTCATCACCAGAATACCATCAAGGGGAAGCCTCTTGTGTTTTCTTTATTACACATTTAACACAATCTGTGTGCTTTTTGGGAAGCTGGCTGCAGCAGCTTTCACAAAACAATTGTGCTCAAAATGTTCATGAATTATTTGATATTGTTGTAATATAATAGCATAAAAGGGTAAATTAATGTACCAAGGAAAACATATCTTCCAAGAAGGCTTGTTTTAATTTTGCCATCAGGCCTCGTGTTTCATGTGCTGCAGTTTAGCCTCCAGTTATAAGACGAGAAGAGACATACATTCAACAAACATAAAAACATGTACTTATCTTTATGATTTCATTTCACAGCGCTTTTCACAAGTGATAAAATCCATCCAGAACACAAAACTGATTTGTCAGTCATCTTTTCAGATGTCAAAATTGTCATGCTTTACTGCTACAGGAATGCAGGAGAATGCATAAAGCGAATGCAGGGTGGACCAGCATATCTGGATTCTGTATTGAAGAGGGTTGTACACACCATGCAGTTGGTCTCAGGCAATGCAAAAACATGTGGGAGTAAGAACATTTTATTCATGCTACGGTTCTGATGCAGTTTAGCCCTTAAGAGGGTTTACATTTTCCCATCTAGCATTAAACCGCACACCACTGTCCTGAACAGGTTTATCATTTAAAAATGTGCACAGAAGTGTGATCCATGTCATTTGTCCCTTTGCTTACGCATTGGAAAATTCTTTATTTTCAAGATACCTGTTTAAAATTTACTTAAATTATCACACATTAAGTCTGTGGCCCGAGCTCCAAGCTTGTTATTCAGTTCATGGATGTAAGGTGTGTCAAGTCTTATCAGTCTATTTACATTTCCAGAGAGCAGATTTGAAAGAAGAAACATCCCTGATTTGTGGGTGAATCTTCATATTTTATGTACATAAAACCAAATGCAGGCCTGCCTGTTCCTCGAGCTTCTGTTTGAGAAGACTTTGTCCCGATAACACTGTCTGACTGTGTTGTGCTGCTGTGAACAATCACCCAGCACCGTACAGACAGCCTTCAGGATCCCAGTCCCTCGCGATCAAGGTTCATCTTTTGGAAGAAGGTCTTTCCAAACTCATAGGTGCTTATCATGACAGCGCAGGCTGGGGCCACTTTGATCACCCTGGGCATGAAACCTGGAGAATATACAATTGTTTTCACGTCTGAGCAAAGCAAACGTTTTTTTACTTAACATAAAACAGCATACAGTAAGTGTGTACCTGCAAAAAGACCCCTGTAGCCCATTTCGGCCCATATTTCCTTCATTATGTGCCACGTGGACGTGGTTTTCTTTAAGGAAACTAGGAGGAATCAGAATAAGTTACTGTTTAGAACATGCTGCACACATAAGTAAATACATTTCACATAACATAAATATAGATATAAGTAAAGACCTCCCAGAGTGTCCATTTCTCCTAGCTGGATCTGTCTCCGTGTCTTCACCACGTCAAAAGGCAGCGTCAGGATCGCAGCAATCTGACAGACAAAATGCATAATACACAGGTGCAGCCAATCATTACACTTCAAACTGTTAAATATTATTTGTGCATGTAGAATAATCATTCATTTCAGAAATAATTATAACTGGTGGCCTAAACATTAACCTGTAGGGCTGTTACTTTATCCGGGAGAATCCTGTGTTTCTACGTTAAGTAACATCAACAAGGATATTCTTAAAAGAAAAGTGTCCTTGTTGCAAAAGAGGACAGGTGGGTCTTTACAGTAAAGCTGGGTACTCACAGCTCCAGAGATGGCGCCTGCAGTAAAGCTGATGGAGACATTGGCCTGAGTCATTCGGGACCGTTCACACAGCCGGGCCTTCACCAGCTCATAGTTAAACCAGTACAAAGCTGCAAATGCACACAAACAGGGACAGCTCGTTTTGTTGCTTTGCTTCACGCTACAGTCATCTCAAGCGTGGTTTATGGTCCTGCGGAGGCTCCACGCTGAGCTTTCGGTGTAGCCTACATAAGTGGCCTGAAGTTTATACTTGTGCGTTGGTGTGCGCGTAGATCTCTTTAAAAGAAAAGCAGGGCCGGCATGAGTGTGTGTGTGTGTGTGTGTGTGTGTGTGTGTGTGTGTGTGTGTGTGTGTGTGTGTGTGTGTGTGTGTGTGTGTGTGTGTGTGTGTGTGTGTGGGTGTGGTAGAGAAAGTGAGAGAGTGATGGCGATTAGCGTCGGAGCGAGTGCCGACTCTAGAGTCATAGTGAGAGAAACAAAGTGTCTCCCCTCAGCTTTCTGACCACGGTGGGGAATATTGTAGCAGAAAAGTTATCCCTCTCCTTGATTTCATTTTGTTTATGGAGAAGGAGAACCAGGAAATGAGTAGGGGGAAATGCAACGCTACCCGCGACGTGTATAAACATTTTTCGGGAGGTGCACGTCAGGCTACGGCGTAGGTCTCTGTCTCCTACCTACGCACGTAGCCACGGCGTAGATTTTATGCAGAAGCATAAAATCACGCTTTACACCATCCCCCAAAAAAACAGTACTATTTTTCCTTCCATCTTGTCCAAGTTTGTCTTTATCAGAATCGAGAATCTAAGGACAGAGGGTGTTGTATCCTGTACAGATTGTAAAGTCCCTTAAGGCAAATGTGTGTTGCATGATATTGGGCTGTATGAATAAAATGGACTTCGCTAAGAAGTTTTAAAATATTTACATAAACTTCCAAGGATGCAGATAGTGAAACACAGTAACAGTATATTCAGCTGTGAAGTCATGAAAAGACGAGTGTTTGGAACCTACTGAAGATATGAAATAACAGCAGACGAGAGAAATATGCTGCAGGAGAGGTTTGACAAATTTGCATTTTCCAGCGTATTGTAACCAAAATGAAGAAACCAATTGTTGTTTTTTTTTACAGCCACATTTGAAGTCAACAAAAGGTTTGATAAAACTGGATAGATTGTGCATTTGTTATCTCTGCTTTCTGTGGGGCGGCTCTCACCAGAGAAGGGTACATCTCTGAGAACGGTGGGTCCCCAGCCCCTCCACAGTGACAGCAGGCCGCCCTGAGCCACAGCAGAGCGGATACACACCCGCAGCTCGCTGTAGGACAGCCGGCGGGACTGCATCTTGGTCCTGACCAGCTCCAGAGGGCTGATCACCGTCACTGCCCCCACTGCAACACAGACACAGACAGACACACACACACACACGTTGGAAGTCTAAAACCCGTTAACATATTACAGTTAGGGTATCTACTGTATGTGTGCTTTAATGGACTTACATCTGGCCAGACCCCCAGCAACAAGAGGGATGTGGCTGCCCTGGAAACCCAGACCGTATCTGAGGAAGTCCCGCAGCTGGTCGTAGCAGGTGAAGTAGATGATAGTGGCAGGTACAGCCATAACCCTGCACAGACACATGCAAATAAACCAAGGACAACAGTGTACACTGGTATGCCATATCGACAGAAAGTTTCCATATAAAAAAAAAAAAGATGCAAATATGTCATGAGAGGTAAACTGAAGAAGTTATTTCACATGCAAAAATGGCAGAAAGTGTTGTTTTCAGCCTCTCATCTATGGCGATTCCCTGCTTCTTTCGGTTTTATATTATTTAAACTGAATATCTCCAGGTTTGGGTTTCTTTCTTCTTCTTTTTTGGTTTCTGACAAAACAAGACATCACCTTGGACTTTCTGTCTACAGTCAAATTAAATTATTGGGACATCATCTTTAATCATGTGTTCAAGACATTTTGTAAATGACTTGGCTGTTCTCCCTGCAGGTGCATGGTTGTGGCGGAGTCATCCTGTTTTTGGGTTACAAAAACGTAACCCTCGCAGCATTCAATGAGTCCAAATGCTGTTTTCATTTGGAAAATATTACATTTACAGAGGGACCTTTACCCTTGTAATTATGGTAAAATACTAAATATCAGAATAAAACCAAACCTGAATTTCGGTTCTTACACATTTACTCTAAAAGTATTTTTTCCTTAATGAGAGTTTCGACACTCACAGTGTTGGTGGTAGTCCGCTCCACAGAGACCGGAGTCCTTCATGTCGACTGATTTTCACAAAAGCATCCTATGGAATAAACAAACAAACAAACGTACGTTAACACATCTGGATTCATTTTGTGGCAGAAGCAAAGCTGCTGATGTGCTCGTACTCACGAGTGTCCCACTGAAATGTGTTGGGGTTTTGTACCAGCTGGTGCAACTTGTTCCATTCTGACACACATAGATGTGATCCATCAGTCCGTTACAATACAGGAAACATTTCCCTGTGAGAGACCGAACAACCAGCGGTTAGCAGAGTTAAACATGCTGTATGACACAAGTCTTCTCAGCAATCACCAGATCATTCAAACATATTCTAGTCAAACAAGTATCTGCATAGTAGTATGATTCAATCTGTTAAGTTTTCACGTTTTCTAAACAGAATTACATAATCTTTGACAGAGGAGAGAAATGTGACTAATAATAGATGGGATGGCAATGACCACAGAGTCACTGAGAAGATAACATCAGGGCTGTCCTTGTCACTGCTTACTTTGCATGTTTATTTAGAGCTGGTATAAGAGGTGACTATTGACAAGAAATACATTTTTAAAAAAAAGAAGAAGAATTTCACAACCTGCTCCTACAAACAAATTTGACCCTGTGGAAATATCCCAGAGAACAAAAAACATAACATTTACTCGGAAAGGGTAAAGAGTGAGCAGGAGTAAAGAAAATGTTGTACAAAGAAAGGCCGATTGTAGTTAGGGAACACGTCCAGTGTTGTTTTGCGTTTCTTGAAGCTACCAAACTTTAGAATATCTACCAACATAAAACGGTAGTTTAAAGCCAGGTGCAAAACTGCAGCCACACAACAAACGAATAAGACTGAAGGCCAGGAAGTGAAACATAAACATGCACATCTAAAAGTTTAAACCTTTAACTTTAAGATACGCGTTTATGATGGTAGAGTTTCTACAATACATCTGAGCTGACAGAAAGCATATGGCTCTATTTGAGAAAAGGGCTTATTGTGTTTTATTTGGCAAGAGATGTTTGTCGGCCGAGCATGTGCCTACACACAGAAAGTTGTGCTGGACTACAGTATTTTTTTTCACCGCGGCCAAATTTCAACGTGCAGCGTCAGTCGGTCAGATACTCACACTTGGATGGGCGGATGATGCGCCCCCACGGAGCGGATTCACACGCTAAAGCTACAAAACAAAGCAAAAGGCAGGGCAGAGAAAGGCAGAGGACAAAGATGAAGACACAATGAACAGGTGTTGTGGGGTTAAAAGCATCAAGATACACGTGGCAACCAAAAGCAGCTGTTAAAAGCAAAGCCAGTGCTCCATTACCTTAGTTAATGTATGATCTATAAAACAACAGAAGAAGACAAGCTCCTGGCCCTACCTTGGTGGAACGGTGTTTGCTGAGCCTGCAGCCTGATCTTCACAACGTCCAGCGGTGTGACTGTAAACAAACGCATTGACAGACTCAATCATTATGAATGACATGCAGTCAGTTGCCAGTTTATTAGGTACAACAAGCTAAAACAAATTCCGTCTGATACAACACGCCTGCAATAAATCCCCCCTTCATGAAAGTTATAATGTTCTTGTTTTTGTCGAAACTGTTCTGGAGGATGCAGTTTGTGATGCGGTTAGTCGTTTCATAATACTGGCAGGTGTTTCTATTATTTTGTCCAGCCCATTTATAGCAATAAGAGTAGACTAAATAACAGAACCTCTTGTCAGTGATGTTAATAGGTTTTTAATGCAGTGAGTCCCTGGGACTCACAGGTGGTGATTTAAGTGAGTCGGGGAAACTGAGTGGGTCCTGAGCTGTGTGAACTTTCTTTTGTGGTTTTGAGGTTTCTTTTGTGTACTTCTATGATTTCAACACACGTGTTGTTCACAATGTAGCATTATCAGGTCAAATACATAAGAGTGTAAAGGTAAAAAATAGTGAGTTTACAATGTTTTGAGTTTACTGCGTCCTTTCGGATTTTAATGCGTCAGCGATGCAGGACGCGTACCTAGCAACATCACTGCTCTGTGTAATGCAGTACGGTCCAACAGCACCACAAACTACAAAACCTCCAAAATGATCGCACACCGCTCTACAACCATTTCAACTTTATAACTTTCATGAAGCAAGTGGACAAGACAAGACATTGCGGGGAAACTCCAACATAAAATATCAATTACACTTAATAGGCAATACAAGTTGCTTTTTTATAGTCTTTGTTTCCATGATCTCACCAAAAATAGATGTGAGGAGGGCTCCAGTGCCAGAAGCCAGCATCTGCTGCACTGGAGAGATAGCAGCCACTGAGCTGCTGACGGCCCGCTCCCCCATCATGCCCACCTGTCAGACCACAAAAAGAATCCCAAACCACTTCACAGTGCGAACATTACGTTCTATAACTTAACAGAGGTGTATTCTGACCCTGTTGAACTTTTGGAGACAGGTGCCTATTGTCTCCTTGTTTAGTAACAACTAAAGAGGAGTGTTGGTGTCCTGCACGATCAGAAACCTAACACTGAGTTTGTGTCCCGTTACATCAAAATGCTGATTGTGTGACACCTGCTGCTGAGATGCTCCAAGTTATTGGTGAGTAATTAGTGTCATTGGCAAGAAAAAAAATAGGTTAAAGTGTTATCCATCAATACTAGAAGTTAAATAACTGCAATGTATACTAGCGTCCTTCAGAAACATCACTAAAAACTCAAGATTATTACAGTCTAATAAAGTCAGACCTTCAGTGAGTGAGCTGGGTAAGTCTAGGCGTAGGCTAGTTGTTAAACTGGGGTCAGTGAAACACTGTGATAGCTTATCTACAATGTTCATGTCAGCAGACAGCCAATGAGATCCCCGCCTCCCTACCCACTCCTAATTGAGGGAGGGGGTAGTAGCAGATAAATAAACATTTAACATGAAATACTGGAATGGAACCAAAACTAATGAAATTCTGTCCCCAGGGAAGCCCTGTCTTTAACTAAGTTGTTCATGTTTTTAGGAAATTATAAAACAACGCCAACAAATCCATCACTAGCAGCCAAGATGGTTTGGCTGAATATTCTTAAAGAGATAAGTAACATTTCAAACTTTCCTGTTTCACTACCTGTGTGGTTGCCATTTGTTCCCCCTGGCTTGTCCTATTTCTGGACTTGAATAGACTTAAGTGTGACAGTTCTAGCAACTTGGCCCTCAGGGATTGTCTGGCCAATAAGCTGCTTTGCCAAACAAGTGTTCAAAACAAAACAAACAAACAAACAAACATAAATGTGTTAAATGTGTCCTAAACTGAGAGGATGTTTGGGGTCTTCTTGTCACCTTCATGTAATTACACAACGTTGCAAGGAGAAGCATAACCATATCTCATTCTGAACAAACATAGGTGACAGTCGTGTTGACAGGACACAAGTTAATGAAACAACAGAGAGAAACATTTAAAATTTGATAAGATTAACGTTTCACTGAATTCTGCAACTCAATCAATGAAATAACCTTACTGTATAGCTACAGTTCAACGTTATGGAAACACTAACGTTAGCGGTATGGACAGGATGTTATTCTGTGATGGTACACCGTGTCCCTTTTCTCCACCATTAGCTAGCTAACAGTATACACAAACAATATAAATATGTCTTGACCCACACATGAGGAGAGGAGCAAATTCTTGGATTCAAAGTCAGTAACCCAACGTTATCATGTAGCTAGCTAGCTAGCTAACACTGACGTTAGCGGATTGTCAGCATGTCAGTGAAATACATGGTGAAATACAGCTGGGTAACGTTAGCTAACGTTAGCTTCCCAGGTAACGCGTCTTAATTACAAGCTAAGGTTACTTACCTCTACTTTAGCTGCCTGTGTCGTTGTGAAATAGAGGCGTCTTCACCCATTTCAGTTACGTTGCCACACTTAAGAGCCAACGTTTAAACCACTCTGTCGTGATGCAACTTATTCGGGTTCTCCATTGCGGATAACCACCGTAAACATGTTTTTTGGAGTCGGGCTAAGCTCGAGGTAGCCTGGCTCCGCCCTCCTACGGGGCAAGTCACAAAATGTAAACTTAAAAAAACTACGCTTAGCGATTGCCCTTAGTTAGTGATTCAGATAGATCGTGCGTATGTTGTGGAGATCTGATGTAAAATGTCAGGGTTCGCCTGGCCCCGCCCTCTCCCGTTGCCGTAGCTCTGGCGCCGCCTGGTGGACACGACCCTGGCTGCGCCACAGCTGTCCCATACATGTAAACAAGTGCAACCTGTTCAGTGTAGCAAAACGCTAAACAGGAGCAACTTCACTGAACTTTATCTGCAAAATTTAATTTAAAAGGGCTGATTTAAAGGAAGAGGCCATGAGAGGTGTTTTAGAGTGGTGTATTCAGAGAAAGTAGGATCCCCGCCTCTCTCTCTCTCTCTCTCTCTCTCTCTCTCTCTCTCTCTCTCTCTCTCTCTCTCTCTGTGGGGCGTGTTCAATAAAGAAGCAGGTCTATTATAATTTGTGTTCTTCAGTGGTGAGACATTTGTGAAAAACCTGACTCCTCATAACAGCCCTTCAGTCTTCTATCAAGGTAAGAGCAGAATAAACTTTCATAATAATGCTTCATGCATAATACTTTCTTGGCAAATACGGAAGTCCTTTTAGACACATTAGTAAAGATGTTTAATAATGATTCACGAACATCTACTGTATTTACTTCTTTTAGTTTTAGATTGCTTACATTGTTGTAGGCTAATCGTTTCGTTGTAAATGATATGAATGATGTGTAAAAAGCCCACCGTTTGTTCTGACTAGTAGAGATGTTTTTAGAAATAGCACCTTTCCCTTCTAAACTCCTATTGTGTTTGACTTGCTTAATTCATTGCGAAATGAAGTCAGTAACACGCCTCTAAAGGGAACAATTACACTTTCAGGAAATTAATGAAAACAGAGCTGAGTCTCAGACATCATTTGCATTTTTGTTTGTGAGGTGTATGACTGTGAAATGTTGTTACAGACCGCCACACGTTTATGAACATGTTGAAATATCTGAGCGTGCTTAATATACGCTCTTTTACAGGCTTTGACCAATAGCTTCAGCAAAACATGTTATGGCTGAGTGGAGAAGGGGATTTCACATGCACACCTTTCACTTTCATTTTTGACCTCTGTCTCTGTGTGTGTGTGTGTGTGTGTGTGTGTGTGTGTGTGTGTGTGTGTGTGTGTGTGTGTGTGTGTGTGTGTGTGTGTGTGTGTGTAGATGCAGAGGTGGGCTGTGATCTGTTGGGCTCTCCTGGCTCTGGTTGGTGCTGATGAGTGTCCAGATGGAGGGAGATGTGAAGATGGCCAAACCTGCTGCAACGACCCGGCCAGCGGCTTTGAGTGCTGCCCGTTTGATCAGGTAGACATGGTTGTACACCTGCATGCTCTGCATCCTCTAATTTAACCTGAGCAGACACACTTCTTCCAAGAAACTATGTAAAGTTGAAAGAACCCATTTGGTTTGTTGATACTGGATTTTTTTTTCTTCAATATATACTGTATGTCATTCATTTTTTGTCATATAATAAAAAGAACAAAAAAATACATAAAGTGAAGGAATTGCATCCTATCCAGCTGAAACATTTGAACCCCTTTTTCTCAGCTGAAGTTACTGCTCTCTGTTGTAGGGCAGCACAAGTACCTTATCTTCTTAACAAGATAAACCCCAGCAAAGTCATTAAATGTACATAGTTAAATGTAAATATAAGATAACCATTCTTGTGTACTCTAAAATAAAAAAGAAATTTAAGCTGGACAGTACTATTCATGCTCAGTGGTGTTTTACTACTTTATGAGTCAGATACAAGCTCAGGCCTCATTTAGCTAATGTGATAACAGTTTTTAAACTTTGGTAGTCAAAGTGATCCTACTACTGCTGTCCTCGAAGGCTGAGTGCTGTGGGGATCATATACATTGCTGTCCTATGGGAACACTCTGCGATAATGCCACGTCCAGCTGTTTGAACTCTACTGGTTCCATCCCCTGGGTGGAAAGAGCTTCTGCTGAGCAGCCCAGACTCTCGAAAGTAAGAATAACAGACATCCGTTGCTTTCATGATAAGATACTGAGTGAGAGTTTGACGTATTTAAGGTGAGAGCCCACCTTTCCCCACCTTGTGCCTGCAGTCCTTCAGGATGATCAAGGCGAACATGGGGGAGGAAGACGACAACATCTGTCCTGATCAATCACGATGCCCACCTGAGTATTCCTGTCTGAGGGCTTTGACAAGGTTTGGCTGCTGTCCCCTAGCTCAGGTAATCAAACCGTGTCCAACACAGATATTACAACGTGTAGCATTTTTAAAGATGGATATATATTCAAATAATAGTACAATTATCTGGAAAATGGACCACACAAAGTTCATTGATAAATTGTTCTTTTACTACAAAGAATAGCTGGTAACACTTTACTTGAAGGTATCTACATAAGAGTGAAATGACACTGCCATGAACCCTAACCCTAACATAACACCCTACCAAACGTTTATGACTTGTTTATAATGTTTATGACACGTTCATGACAGTGTCATGTCACTCTTATGTAGATACCTTCAAGTAAAGTGTAACGGAATTGCTACATCATTGACATCATTGAAGTCCACATAAAACCATGAAGTCCATGGTGGAGTCCATCGGTGAACCACTCATACAGTTATACTGGTGCATCATCCTGTCGGGTTTCTAATTTGCAATAAGGACCGGCTTGCTCAACATTATCCCTTACATATGTTATTCAAAATGTGTTATTCAAAAGCAGATCTTTGCTGGTTGGCTTAACAAACTAAGCTTTTTCACTTCACTGAAGACAACAGGAAGTGATGTCTGCTATTTTGGGGAATGTAAAACAAAAGCTGCAGCTCTGGCCAGGCAGCAGTTTCTATATGGTTTGCTGTTAAGTTGTTTGCTGTATGCTTTATGGCAACAATGTACAATGCAGTAATGAGACCAGTACAGGCTGACTATATGGCACCTTAAATGCTCTAACTATGTGGAGAAGTACCATTAAGGTCAAACCTTAATTAATGAATTGTTGAGTAAAAATGATTACAAGAGGGAATCCATAAGCCATTTGATTCCAATTTGTATTGCATCTAGTAAGTGAATTGTGCTTTCCCAACCCCTGACAGGGAGTCCCCTGCTCTGATGGGAAACACTGCTGTCCTGAGAGCCACCAGTGCAGCGCAGACAGCCGCTCATGCGTCAAAAAAGGTGAAACTCTTCTACTCACTACATTATTACAGTCTGGAAACGGTCCTGGACTTTTTGGCACAGCGCTAAACTAGTGTTAATCCTGTCTGCAGGACAGGGGCCCCTTTGTGTCAATGGGTACTTACAAATCTGAGTGAACAAAAATGACATGTGGGGTTCCCCAAGGCTTCAGTCTCGGGTCTCTTCTGTTCAGCTGTGATTGGATGTCCCAAAAGGTCCTCCTGTTAAACAAAGATAACACAGAAATAATTATTTAAAAAAATATTAAAAGTCAGTGCTCAGCTTTAGTCGCTAATGTTAAAGACCAAAAACCAAGCCAGAAATCATTGTGTAGCCGTGGACTTCAATTTTAACATCCACGTTAAGAAAATTCCCAAATCAACCCACTATCACCATAAGCATATATCAAGAATTGAAGGACTTATGTCTCAGCAGGAGCAGTTTTCAGTTTCTGTGTACCACATATCTGAAACAAAGTCACAGCTCTTTTAAATCGAGGCGGAACACTTTGCTGGTTCTGCCTTTTATTGAATACATTTGGAACTATTTATTCACATTTTGGACTGTAGCGGAACTGCAACTTTTATTCTCCTGTTTTATTTGTCATACTAAATTTTAGCTTATTTATTTTATATTTTACTTTTTATTTTGCCTTCTGTCTATTTGCCTCCTTCCTTGTATATTTTTCTCAACGCCTGTTTATGTCTTATGCAAACCACTATGAATTGGTTGGTTGATGAACGGTGCTTTACAGATGAACTCTCATATGGTGTTAGTTTTATCTCACGGTCCCCTAAAGTTATGAAACGCACATTTTTATGAAATGTTTCAATTTTGTTGTTGCAGAGCTTGTGTCTACAGTTCTGTGCAGCGACGGCGTGTCAGAGTGTCCAGATGAAACCACCTGCTGTGAAACCCCAGAAGGAAAGTGGGGGTGCTGTCCCATGCCAAAGGTACAAAATGGCTGATATTTTCATTACAGACATACACAAATGTTATAGAAATGCTAATGTTATTCAATAGCATAATTGAGATTATGAATGAAGAGAAAGTCAAATGAGGGATTTGCATGTCCTGCCAGGATGTCCAGTTATCGTGACTTTATGGTGTCGTATCATCATCTGTGTTTCGTTATTGTCTCACAGGCTGTGTGCTGCGAGGATAAGACACACTGCTGTCCTGAAGGGAGTATATGTGATGTTGAACACTCAAAATGTATTTCCTCATCTACCAAAAAACAAACGCCAATGTGGGCCAAACTTCCTGCCAGGATAAGAGCCGACTGGGAGAACCAGAAAGGTCAGATTGGTTTTCTGTGAATCTTTGTTCCTTATTCTGATTAGTCATTGTCTAAATTTGAGTGTATGTGTTTGTGTTCATGCAGCCCTGATCTCTGTTTGTTTCCCATACCAAAAGGTGAACAATCCACCGCAGAGACAGTTGTTGACAGTGGCTCAGAAAAAAACCCTGAAGTCCCCACGGTGATTACAGTTCCTCCTTTAGAGAAGGAAGTATCATCTGTCACGAAGGCAGTTGCAGGTGAGATGCTTATCATAAATCTTAAAGTAATGCAAAACAAGCACACAGCTAAAAAAAATAAAGCACATCACAGATGTATCATCAGATGTACATTATAAGACCCGGTGCATTTTCTTTATATCCACCACAAAGCAGTTTTTGATATATATGTATGAGGTAAAGGTACCAACAGACATTCTAAATAATAACATTACAGTATTAATGGCTGCTTTCCAATTAATGTAGGCATGTCAGTGAGTCCCATGACTTACCAAGACAACAAAATGGTAGTTGCAATGTTTCCTGTTATGACAAGACAAAATGTCTGCTGTGGGAAAGGTATATTTAAGGTTAAACAAAGTTATTCCTGCATGCAGTATGTATGGTAGTAGTAGATTACCATTACCAATGACTGTTAAACATCAGTTATAGTATCAGTAATGTATCATATTTTGGCAGTGCTGGGGAGTAGTGAACGACATGTAATTAAACCAGTTTGACTACGTTTTGCAGTAGCTGGAAGTTCAACTACATTCATATTTACATGCAATGATTCAAGTAGTTAAATTACTTTTTTTGCCATTTTTTGTATAGTTAACTACTGAAACAAAATTATTTTTTCTTTTCTTTTTTATCATTGCTTCTCTACTGTAATTGAACCCCTTTGACTGGACCTGCACCCTTTTTCTTTCATCCTGACTGCTGTAAAGGCACAGTGCCTAGGCAATGTATTCATCAGGCAGCCACAATTTTTTTCCAGACAGGTTTAGGTCTCAGGTGTCTTCCAGGAAGCTGGAATTTCAGCTCATCTGTGAAACTATTTGGCTATAGTTTTAAATTTTTTTAATAAAAAATAGATGACCTGGGCTGCCCTGTTATGTTTTTTTGTCATTGAAAATGTTCAATTCTGCTGGAGTTTTTTCTAACTATGAGGGCAAATTTTAGATATGTACTAAATATTAATATTGGTATTTTTTTCTTTCCAGGCAATGATGTCCCATGCAATGATACAGCAGCCTGTCCAGATAACACCACATGCTGTAAAACCAAAGAGGGCGGCTGGGCTTGCTGTCCTTTTCCCGAGGTACATTTTTTGGCTAGCATTTTTTACACAGTCCTAACTTTTATGTTAAAGGTTTTGACAATACATTAATGATTCTTTGTCTTTCTGACCATGTCAGGCTGTATGTTGTGAAGATTTCATTCACTGCTGCCCAAAAGGTAAGAAATGTAACCTGGCTGCTCAGAGCTGTGATGACGACACATGTTCTGTGCCGTGGTTCGAAAAGGTACCCGCAATCCCCAGACAGGGCGCGAAGGTACCCGCAATCCCCAGACAGGGCGGACAGGTGGGGAATGTTACATGTGACTCCACCACCAGTTGTCCTGATGGCAGCACCTGCTGCAAGACCACAACAGGAACCTGGGCTTGCTGTCCTTTGCCCGAGGTACAATTTTTGGCTAGCATTTTTTACACAGTCCTAACTTTTATGTTAAAGGTTTTGTCAATGCATTAATGATTCTTTGTCTTTCTGACCATGTCAGGCTGTATGTTGTGAAGATTTCATTCACTGCTGCCCAAAAGGTAAGAAATGTAACCTGGCTGCTCAGAGATGTGATGACGACACACGTTCTGGGCCGTGGTTCGAAAAGGTACCCGCAATCCCCAGACAGGGAGCGAAGGTACCCGCAATCCCCAGACAGGGCGCACAGGTGGGGAATGTTACATGTGACTCCACCACCAGTTGTCCTGATGGCAGCACCTGCTGCAAGACCACAACAGGAACCTGGGCTTGCTGTCCTTTGCCCGAATTACATTTTTGGCTAGCATTTTTTACACAGTCCTAACTTTTATGTTAAAGGTTTTGACAATGCATTAATGATTCTTTGTCTTTCTGACCATGTCAGGCTGTATGTTGTGAAGATTTCATTCACTGCTGCCCAAAAGGTAAGAAATGTAACCTGGCTGCTCAGAGATGTGATGACGACACACGTTCTGTGCCGTGGTTCGAAAAGGTACCCGCAATCCCCAGACAGGGAGCGAAGGTACCCGCAATCCCCAGACAGGGCGCACAGGTGGGGAATGTTACATGTGACTCCACCACCAGTTGTCCTGATGGCAGCACCTGCTGCAAGACCACAACAGGAACCTGGGCCTGCTGTCCTCTACCTCAGGTAAACACACAGAGCAACATGCATACACTGATGGCTGTGGCTTAAAAAAAAGTTTTTAAAGCCCCTTCAAGTAATACGGTTGGGAACAAATACGTACAAACAAAAGAATATACAAAGGCGCGGTTGAAATGTAAACATCTGTGCAGTGTTAGTGGTACGTAGCTAGTCTATATCCTTCGCGTTCCACTTCTGGGATTGCTCCGGTACTGCAGGAAATTCCACCGGATGCATGTATTTTCCGTTTCCTTTCGCTTTTTTTGTGTTGGAATTTTAAATTTGGTGGGTTTATGAGGACTATGATTAACTGGTCCTCAGATCTCTGCATGGTAAATTGAGACAGCTAGCTAGACTATCTGTCCAATCTGAGTTTTCTCTCGCATGACTATTTTGCAGTGGCTCTGTGCTGAGTTTAGCACCGCCCACGTTTTCCTCCCATACCCAAATGCTATGAGGAATAGCCAGACTGTCCTTCAGCGCGCTTTGGAGGAGGGTCTGGCAAAGCGAGACTAGTATATAGCCTACTGTACATACAAAGGTTGGAATACAGTTGGAATTAAGCTGTGGCATATTGTAGTGCTGATGACAGTCAGTGTTTGGCAGTGTTCAGTTCTCGTATGGCTCTAATGGTTTTACACATTATTTATTTAAAGGAACAGTTCAACATTTTGGGAAATACGCTCATTCGCTTTCTTGCTGAGAGTTAGACGAGAAGATTGATAGCACTCGCATGTCTGTATGGTAAATATGAAGCTACCACCAGTAGCCGGTTAGCTCAGGTTAGCAAAAAGAGCTAGCTTAATTTAGCACAACAGGTTGTTGTACAGATTAGTACAAACTAAGAAGATGTAACGTGTTTGTTAGTGAGCTTAAGAGGTGCTGGTAGGTGGATTTTGTCACCTGTGGACAGAGCCAGGCTAGCAGTATCCCCCTGTTTTCAGGCTTTATGCTAAGCTAACTGACTGCTGGCTATAGCTTCATATTTACCGTACAAAAATTAAAAGTGGTATCATCAATCTTCTCATCTAACTCTCAGCAAGAAAACGAATAAGCGTATTTCTCAAAACACTATTCCTTAAAGTTAAGGCAGTTTATTTGATCACTTGTCACACCCTTTGGCAATGATTTGCCTGCCATTGAACTTTACTTTGACTGACAATTCTCTCTCCTCGTGCAAATTCATTCATCCAACAATGTTTGTGAGTATTCTCGTCACTTTTTTCAAAAGGCGGTCTGTTGTGAAGACCATGAACACTGCTGCCCTGCTGGCACCACCTGTGACCTGGCCACGCTTTCGTGTGACGGCACCTTGGGCTCAACGCCCATGATGCAGAAGATACCTGCGGTTGCCACGGCAGCACCCACTACAGTGGCCACTACAACCCAAAGTCAGGCAACAAGCACAGAGCAAACAGTGGAGCCCGAGAAAAAGGAGGTGATAAAAGCACAAGAGACAAAAGACGAGGAGGAGGAGGAGAATGAGGAAGATGACGAGAAGGAAGGCATTCAGTGTGACACCCGCACCAGGTGCCCTCCGTCCACTACCTGCTGCTTTATGACCTCATCTCAAAAGTGGGGCTGTTGCCCACTGCCAAAGGTGAGCATCGACCTCCAGGAACACCCAACAACAAATCATTTTAAGTCATCTTACAATCTCATATTGTGTGTGAGCAACAGTTAAAAAAGAACAAAAAACTCAGTTTATAAAGACGTGAGGTAAAGAAAAGCTGCAGATCTGAACATTGGAGAAGCTGAAACCTTTAAACATACTGCATCATTGTTTAATAATTTATTTAAAACGGCTATAATCTATTTATTTATGTGAACAATGGATCACATGACTATGTGTAATGTGAAAGGGGTCGCTCCTAGTGAACCCAGAGGGAATTATCACCTGACTTTGCAGTTTCAATGGTAGGAGACAAAGCTCATGGCTTTGGTTTTCCAGTCCACAACTTTACTGTTTTGGTTCACTCTCACATGTCGTTTTTTGGTCGCAGCACACAGTCAGAGACCAGCTGGTGAGCACGGTGGAGCTTTCAGCAGCGAAAGAGACCGATATTACAATGTGTTTTCTCAAACATCAAGAGATAAATGACGGTAGTATTACTTTGCATGGTGATATAGTTCCTCTTCTACAGTGGCATCCATCAGCCATAGGCCACAATCACTTGTGCAATTCCATCAGGCTGTCACTCTAAAGTTATGGCAGTTACAGAGTCATTAATGCACTCACTACACCCATTTTATTCCTATGACTACACCACTTGTATTATTTTCAGTTTATTCATTTGAAAGAAGAACTTAAAAACAGAATAGATGATGTGAAAGTAGCACTACCACTCTCACTTCTCCCCACAGGCGGTGTGCTGCGCTGACGGGAACCACTGCTGTCCCAACGGCTACACATGCAACGAGAGCGAGACCTCGTGTGTCAAAGGGGAAGTGGTGATTCCCTGGTACACCAAGCTGCCAGCCACCTCCAGCATCGAGGCTGATCCCAGCGCTGTGCAGTGCAACGGGCTGCATCAATGTCCCCAACACACCACCTGCTGCCAGCTGTTGACGGGCGAGTGGGGCTGCTGCCCGCTGCAAAATGTGAGCGTTCTCTGTGTGTGTGTGTGTGTGTGTGTGTGTGTGTGTGTGTGTGTGTGTGTGTGTGTGTGTGTGTGTGTGTGTGTGTGTGTGTGTGTGTGTGTGTGTGTGTGGTGGCGTGTGTGGAGAAATTACTCAATAAGAAACACTAACAGCTATCTGTCAGAGTTTGCTTATGTAAAACAAGGCATGTCATGTTCACTAACCTTTGTGCGTGCTGTGTCTGCAGGCTGTGTGCTGCCCAGACATGAAGCACTGCTGCCCACAGGGTTACACCTGTAACATCGCCTCTAACTCCTGTCAGAAGGTCATCATGCTGCAGCTGGACACCCTCCCGCTAACACCGGTGTCTCTGCCCGAAAATCAACCCCTGCTCGTTGCAAAGCAAAGAGATGTCCCATGTGATGAACAGTACAGCTGTCCAGATAACGAGACCTGTTGCAGGTCCTCCCCTACTACATGGGCCTGCTGTCCATCTCCTAATGTACGATTTACAGTCATAACTTCAGTCTTCAAAAGGCGTAAATATGAAGCTATTGCAGACAGCTGGTTAGCTTAGCTTAGCACAAATACTGAAAACAGGGTAAACAGCTAGTCTGGCTGCATCATTAAAATGCTGCTTATGTTTTTAACACTCTGAAAGCAGCCATTAATGAGTACTTGTACTTTTGATACTTAATCAAATTTGCTGATTTGCTGCTAATACGTCTGTACATTTGTAATTCTGGCCATTATTTACGTGTATAAGAGTATGTTTGAACTGTGGCATTACTACTTTTACTTAGCTAAAGTTGACTGTGTTACATACCTTCCTCCGTCTGTCCTCTCCACAGGCGGTGTGCTGCAAAGACATGCAGACCTGCTGTCCCAACGGCTACACCTGCACCGACACTGGAGACTGCACAAAGGACACCTGGCTCCCCTGGCACAACTGGCACGTGTTCCTCAGCAACAAAAAGAGAGCTCTAATTTTGTGAAAACACCTCCCCTGCACTGTCATCTGTTTCCGCATGCAACGCACTAATTGAAAATAATGTCAAAGGGATTTTATGATCATTTTTAAATGCTTTGTTCTAAAAGGAAAGTAGTAAAGGGAGAAGGGGACACTGTGACATTGAATTGCACTTCAGAGTTATAATGTTCTGCAACAACTACATGCAACAAGATCAGGGCATTAAGACTTTAATAACTATTTTTAAAAGTCAGATCATTGTTATTACAAGCACAGTTACAAGCTACTTCAAACTCTACTCCATCCATAACAAAAAAACACTCCATAGGCAATATGATTGTATTCCCTGTCAATCAACTTTATCTTCTGCTTTAGCTACCATGTGCTGCAAAGTACACTTCTCTATCAATATTTACTCACAATTGAATCAGGGGTGTCCCCTAAAATCAGTGTTTTAAATTTGTGCATGTTGTTGCCACGGTGAGGCAAACATAAAAAAAACATGCTTGCTCTACATTTTCCATGAAACTAATAAACAAGATCTGATGTGACAACATTACGTGTCAAAGCATTCCTTTATGATTACTATCGAAAAGTATCTTCCTGGTTTCTATCAGCGCTGTGGAGACAGGAGGTCTGATCTTATATACTGTCTATGGGCCTGACAGTGGTAGAAATGCGAGGACTAATCATTGACATATATATATAATCAAAGAAGGAAGACTCTTCATTTCCTTATCCATACTTCCGGGTTGGAATTCCTTTTCAGGGCTTCCATTGGGCATATATCTACGGGGCCTCCCCTTTGTAGCAGTTTAAAGCTCTGTTGGAGTAAAAACACACTTCCGATTATACAATTCAAAATAAAAGCCTAAAATAAATATGTTTTTATTTTCTTAAAATACAAAAAATATCCATCCCGCAAATACTTATTGTTATTGTTAAAGCAGGTTTATAGGTGAGAAGCTGAAAAAGAATGATGTGTTTGAATGAAATGAATTAGGAAAAACAATAATATAGAGAAATCATATTCACAAATATATACATTACAATAGATTAAGCTCTACAAATGAATTGTGTAAATATTTGTGTTAACGAAATCCAGTAGTGCAACTCCAGTAGCCATGATTTGTACAAAGTATATGGGCACAAGTATGAATATAAATGCAATATACATAAAATATGTTATTGTTTTATTCATCGAATATATCTAATGTGTAATTACACACACTATACAATACAATATTTAGTGGAATTTAGTGTGAAAAAATTAATTTAGGAACAAAATAATTTCCCCTAAACTACTAACTATTGTAAAACAAATCAAGTGTTTCTCCCGGTTTCTCCTCCATAATTTAAATGCTAAACTGTTATCAGGGTTATGCCATAGTTTGCATTTTCTACATTCATATAGCCTATTATAAATTGAGACCTGATTAGGACATTATAAAAACGCCATCTTTTTTTTTAATTGTGGAATTGCTCCTTTAACTTAAAGTTGAGTATCTGAAAACTTCTTCCACCACTGACACAGGAGCTTTTATGTAATAGGGACACTTTTACTATGAAGCCAAACGTGCTAGACTTCCGTGCTAGACTGTTTTACAGTTGACTTGACGTGTCTCCGTTTTTGGCTTTGACGTATGAATCATCCTTACCAAGATGGCGATACACCTGTTCCGGTGGTGATCCTTGTTGTTGTCTGCGCAACGTAAGAAAGCACAGCAGCAGGAACGGACTTTTAATAAACTGGAGACGTGGATAAACAGCTGGAGTGAACTCCGTCATCCAAAATGTCCACAGAGGAGCTGTCAGCCTCGGACAGCGAGGCCTTCGCCGGCGCAGGGGTGCGATGGGCACCGGTAGGCGCTGTGGCCAGTCCCGAGGATGAGAGCGGGAGCGGGAGCGCTGGCCAGCCGAAGCAGAGAGGCTCGTCCTCGGCCACTGATGAGGAAATGGCCGCCAGGCTGGAGAAGCTGGAAGAGGAGCAGGACTTGCTGAACTCCTCTCTCCTTGCCCTCACCTCACACTTTGCCCAGGTTCAGTTCCGACTGAAGCAGATCGTTCACGCCCAGACCGAGGAGAAGGAGAGGATGCTGGCCGAGCTGGAGGAGTTCGCCTTCAGGGGCTGCCCGCATGTAGTGGGCTGCCGAGCTCAGGATGCCAAACAGCTGGAGAACTCGGTGAGACTGCTGGTCATGATTTGATAACACAAAATATAACCACCATGATGCTACACACTCTTTTACACACCCTGAGTGCATGCCAGGAAAAGATGACCGTCAAAAACATGCAACTGAAATAATAGAATATCCTTGAATTACATATTCTAATCTTTATTAGCATAGATTTAGGACTGTAGTGTAGTATTTCCATTAATGACAACTGTGTCTCAGTCTCTGCCAAAAAGCTGGAGTGTGTGTGTGTGTGTGTGTGTGTGTGTGTGTGTGTGTGTGTGTGTGTGTGTGTGTGTGTGTGTGTGTGTGTGTGTTTATGTGTGTGTTTATGTGTGTTTGTGTGTGTTTATGTGTGTTTATGTGTGTTTGTGTGTGTGTGAACAATAAGTCAACTGACAGAAAAATAATAATCAACTTTTAGGCAAAAGTGCATAACAGTCCCTACTTCCTGCCTCTTAATCAAGAGGATTGTATGGTCATATGTGACAGTTAACTGCAAATGTCTGTGTTTAAGACTGTAAGTTGGACACAATCTATATTCTTCACTATTTTCTGACATTTTTAAACTAGTAATAATCAATGATTTGAGAAAGTCAGATTGATCAATAGTGAAATTAGTGGTTAATTGCAGGTTGTGCAGATCCTCACAGATATATTAAACACTCATAGACACATAGATGGACACTGTACTCACTATATATAAATGCATACAGACGTGAAACACACATGCACAGTGAGTCTCTGTGGTGTTAAGCCCAGTCATATTACCTGAAGTGCTTCACCTCAGTGGCTGTGAGGTTTCTGATAAAAAGCGTGCTTGTTGCGTCACACTCGAGGCTGCTGCGCCCACCTCTGCTGTGTGTGTTCCCATTGATCTCTTATCTCTGTTGGAAAACGTTGCTTTTGTGTTGACGCACTGAGCTGCAGGCTCAATGAAAATGCCTCCAGCAGATCCCTATCTGTTTAATAAAGGCTTCTGTGTGTACACAACCATGTTGAAGCAACCTGCTTTGTCGCTGACATTGTTGACTTCATGCCTCTTTACATTTAGTCTGAACTGAGGTCAAGTCTCGGCGTCACGTAATTATTGTTTGGAATTATTTCTCACCATATTCCCCACCCTAAAGGTCTTTTTATGTCATTTCTCCCTTGCTGCATGCTTTACTTACAGGGGGATCTGGTGAGTATGATGCCTGATGTCTCTCTGAGAGTTTGGTGTGTGTATTTTTGTGTTAATGTTGTGACACAAAGTACAAAAAGATGCAAAAATAATAAATATATGATAAATTGCTACATGGACTTGTAAATGAAACTTTAATTCATCTTGACTGCAAAAAGCTGCTAGACTGTAAAGGGAATACAATTTGTTTTTGCAAACAACTGTGACTCATTATTATAATAATAATAATAATAATAATAATAATAATAAATATGAATAATTGTGTGTTTTCCCTCCTGTCAGAGTGAGAGGGAGAAGAGGGAGCGCCTGGAGGCTCAGAGGGAAAAACAGAAGGATCTCATTTTCCAACTGAAGACACAGCTGGATGATCTGGAGCGCTACGCCTATCAGGAGGGCAGCTACGACTCGCTGCCGCAGTCTGTCGTCATGGAGAGACAGAAGGTGGGATTGTGGAAATGTACTGATGCAAAAATTGCCACTGAATCTGGGTATAATCCTATCACGTGTAGATGTGTCATACTGGCATCAGGTTGTCTGATCAGCCTTTAATCCTCATACTTAAAATGATGGTTACAACATCCCAAACTAGAAGGGCCCTCGGAGAGCGCAGACCTCCTCCAAGGCATGCCCTGTCTCACAGTGTTAATACAGTGTGAATTTTTCCGTTTGTTTCAACACCACATGAATGCAGAGCAAACAAAAGTGAAATATAGTGTATCCACCTCGTGATTTGGATCTGCTCCAAAATGTAATTCCTACCATTCCTTGGCCCATGCTACACCCTTCCAGTTCCACCAGTGTTTCATTGGAAAGTTGGGCGGGTGTGGCCGGGTTGGCTCAGTGGGTAGAGCAGGCGCAATTAGACATGAAGGTTTATGCCTCGATGCAGAGGTCCAGGGTTTGAGTCCGACCTGTGACGATTTCCTGCATGTCTTCCCCCTCTCTCTCTCTCCCCTTTCTCACCTAGCTGTCCTGTCCATTAAAGGCGAAAAAGCCCAAAACAATAATCTTTAAAAAAATATATATAAATAAATAAATGTTTCCATAATCCTGCTGACAAACAAACCAACCAACAAAAAAATAAACGGACAAACCAAACCGAAAACATAACCTTCTTGGCGGAGGTGATAAGAGGCCCAACACATACAGTATACAAGCTTGTTTTGAATCCTAATTATCACGTCAGTTATGTTTGAGCACATAATATTGTGTTTATCTATTTCAGATCAGGTGTAACGAGTCTGTTCCTAAAACGCTGCAGGCTTTAGTGTTTCTCATATAGAGAATGCTCTCGGAAAGCCTACACATAAGTAAAATTTCAACCTCATGGTAGCTGTAGAGGAAAAGTCAGAGAATCACCAAAGTAAAAAGGGTTCATCCTCTGGGGACCCTGCTGTTTGTACAAAATTGAAAATCCATCCAATAATTGTTGAGATATTTCAGTCTGGACCAAAGTAGAGGACAGACCGCATGCTGCTAATATGGCTAAAAAATGACTTCCCTAATAAGAAGTTAGCTTTGTGAATGCAATGCTGCTTTGCAACCATCTATGTAGTGTCAGAAGATCGAGCTTCCCACCAACACGTTAAGAACACCAACACCACTTTGTAATGTAATGTTGTTGAAATGTCCCTCTTGTATTTTTCTGTTAATAGTATGATTTTTTTTTTATTAATATTTTCTATTTTCAAGTTCTTTTAAGTCCTTCCCGGTCTCACCCTCTGTTTCCTGTAAACACTCTGCACTTTACACTTACCTCTCCCAGACTGTATTCATTTCCTGTCGTCTTTATGTTTGAAAAGAAAAAGAAAAAATTGACAGCAGAGAAAATGAAACAGATATTGTTCTGATGTAAGTTTTGTAATTTACACTGCTGTGCTAAAATAAAATAAATGTACACCGATAGAAATGTACCACTGCAGACACCGTGGTTTAGCCTACGCAACAAGTCTATTATTTAGCGTTCAATCTGTCTTTTCAGGTCATCATTGACGAGTTGATCAAAAAGCTGGATGTGAACCTGAACGAGGACATCGGGAACATGTCGCCCGAGGAGCTGCGACAGAGAGTGGACGCTGCCATTGCTCAGATAGTGAACCCAGCCAGGGTCAAAGAGCAGCTGGTGGATCAGCTCAAAACCCAGATCAGAGACCTGGAGATGTTCATCAACTTCATCCAGGGTACACGGTCTCACATTCGGTCCAAACTGTCTGTCTGTCTGTCAAGTGGATGAGAATCTCCTGTTTGATCGCAGTGCCTGCTTGTTGGTTTGTTTTCATTTCCCAGCTGTGAATGATTTTTCTTTTCCTTTCTAAAGATGAGGTGGGGAACCCTCTCTTACCAGATGGACACAGCCAGCAGCCACGAGCAGCAGGGGCCAATGCCCGAACTCCAGGAGTGAAGAAGAAAGGTCAGTCAGCTCAGATCTCTAACTACAGGTACCATTTCATGTTTGTAGTAATAAAAACCAGTAGAAGACAAGATCTGGAGTTAAGATCTGGCTGAATCTGCCCGGCTTTACAGTGTTCAACCAATGGCCTAAATGTTTGTTTTTAAAGCTGTTTTAACTGGTAAGCTCTAAGTGAGCCAGGTTTACTTGATGTTGTGTTTAAAACCGCCCGTGTTGCTATCCAGTATGAGTATGTTCTTCTGGTTCTCATCCCTGACTGCAGTGGACCCAGAGCAGGCCCAGAGGATGCGAGAGACCGGCCTGCAGCTGATCCAGAAGGCCCTCGCCGTGCTGCAGATCTTCGCTGCCAGCCAGTTTGGCTGCGCGCCGGGCCACCTTCCTCAGAACGTGTGGCCTCAGGAGCCGACGCAGCAGGACTACGGGCCCCTGCTGCAGCGTCTGGAGGCAGCTGTGGACAAGGTGCGAGTGCTGGGCTCGTGCAGACAGCCCTCCCTCGAACACGTCGTCAACTACACCAGCAACTCGGCGCTGGGACCTCGAGACGAGCTGACGTCGTCGGTGAGGAAGGAGCTGGCGGTCGCTCTGAAAGACTTGTTGGCTCACGGCCTCTTCTCCCCCTCCCAGACCATGAGCCTGGTGCTGGCCCCCATCTCCTGCCTGCTGCCTTACAGACCAGCCCCACAGAACATGCACCCATGGGAACTCTTTGTTAAGTTCTACCACTCCAAAAACGGGAAAGCATTTGTGGAGACACCGGCCCGCCAGCTTTCACAGTCCTTCAGCCTGCCTGTAGGGGGCGGCCCGGTGACCGTCACCCCAAAACAGTCTCTGCTGTGGGCCATTCACACCGTGCTGAAGGAGCACGGGCGCTACAAACGAGGGCCAGACACCGAGTTCAAAGCGCTGGTGTGCATGGCTCTGAACGAGCAGCGGCTGGTGTCGTGGCTCAACCTGCTGTGCAAGTCTGGTACCCTGATCCACCCGCACTACCAGTGCTGGAGCTACATGGCCCAGACGGGCTTCGAAGGAGCCCTGCGAGTCCTGGGCCGCATCAGCCACCTCAAATTCAACCTCCCGGTGGACCTGGCTGTTCGGCAGCTGAAGAACATTAAGGATGCTTTCTGAGGAGGCAACACATCCCATAAAAAAAAAGTAACGAAAACATCAGTCTCTGATATCAAGTATTTTGTTCAGCTAAACTACACTACTCTTACCTGGCGTTCAGGACCAAAAGCATGACTTTGAGCTTCAAGTATGTAACCTTTTTTAAAGGT
This sequence comes from Perca fluviatilis, assembly GCF_010015445.1. Lineage (NCBI taxonomy): Eukaryota > Metazoa > Chordata > Actinopteri > Perciformes > Percidae > Perca > Perca fluviatilis. The sequence continues at coordinate 22,384,537 of NC_053126.1, read as the reverse complement.
TTTTTTTTTAAAGTAGCCAGCCATCTTAAGTAAAGTGCAAGTATGTGATGTCTAAAGTACATGCATGGATGATTGTGTTGTGTGTCAGCCACGAGCAACCATAATCTGCATATCCCACTATGTTTAAGATGCCAAAATGTCAAAAATGACAATGCTACGCGTACTGTAAACATGCCTTAGAATGGAGATTGAGATTACCTCATGTTTAGAGAAGCCTTCCTGACCTGTGCTCATCATACCGGATCATCCCCCCCCCACACATGTACATGGTATCGTCCTAACCTGTGCAGCAAAGAGACAGGTTGGACGCGTACAGTATTCAATACTGTAATGTGCTCGCTGCTGAGACAATCCAGGAAGAAAGGAAAAAAATGAGCAGAAACTCAATACTGTGTCTTCTACACAGTAACAAGAGCTCGTGATGTATTGGTCCATTGTTCGCAGGGGGAAAAGTACCGGGACTAAATCATGTGTAGCAGATTGCTTGATCAGGTCAACTTAAAATGTCTCACACCTCTTACAGTTTCCATCAGAATGCACTCTTCAAATGTAAAGCTTTGTGTAACATTGTCCACAAATGCGCAGCTATCAACGACTCCATAAACGTCTGAAGCTGTTCTCACTTAAGCACGTTGTGTTTCGGGCGTGTCAGACCCTGTATGAACTGCTGCTCTTCTCCTATTTCAGGTGACAGTATGATAAGAATGACGTAATGTCCCGTATGTAACATGATTGTAGGATGTAAAAGGTTTAGTTCTTTCTGGGGTTTTTTTTTCAGCAAAAGTAGTTTTTATCTTCCCGAGACCGCTGAGTTGCATGAATCCTATCCTTAAATACTGAATGTACAAACCATAGATGCTATTAAACTGAGGCGGAGTTTATATCAGCTGTATGTTGCCCTGCTGTTTATGGGATTGAAACTTCAGTGTTTGTGGGCCCACATGTACTGGTATGTGTATGTGTACCTGCGTTTGTATTTCCCGAGATGAGAAGCTTGTGCACTTTGGGACTGGAGTGCACCTGGAGACAACTTTTATCGTTTATTTGACATCACTGTGTAATTGGAGCCTTTGTGTTCCGTTTGAGCTATGTGTAGTAAATATAATGCTATATTTAGCTTCCTAGTTTCCCCATTTTTGTTCAGCTGTTACGTTGTGATTTTTGTACTTATTTATTTAATAATGGCGTGTTTTAGCACTTAAAGTAGCTAGAAACCATAGACACGCTCAATCATTTAAATTTAGCTATTTATGTAATTTTTTATTTACCTACTTTAATTACAAATAATATATTGGGAGATTTGAATTGAGTTTCTTTTGTTTTATCATGTTTAATGCATACCTACTGTACAATGTAAACAAATTAAACGTTAAAAAAAAAACCCTGCTGTGTTGCTTGAGTCTTTATCCTTTCAGTTTTAAAGAAATCAAGAAAAAAATTTACACATTATAGATTTAGTTTTGTTTTAATAGCAAGCATTTTTTTTATCCATCTTTATTTGAACCCATTTCACGCAGAACAAAGGTGACAGAATCTCCTGAAAGAGACATCTATTGTTTGTTAAATGAAAATACTTGTACATTGATTTCAATAAATGAAAAAGATTTGTTTAATGGGCGAAATAATCCATCTTCCAGAATGTTGTTCATGAAAATGTTTTCTCTTTATCAAAAATCACATTTGTTTGGGGCATCTTAGGGCAGCGGTGGCCTAAAGGTTAGAAAAGAGAGCTTGTGACCGGGAGGTCGTTGGTTCAATTCCACACAAAAAGTGTGAAAGAGCAGTGCTTGTCTGTCCCTCATTACCACCACTGAGGTGCCCTTGAGCAAGGCCCTTAACCTCCAACCGCTCAGTGGAGCTGCTCAGTGGCCAGCAGAACAGACTGTGGTTGTACTGGGCAGCTTCCAGGTATGAATGTGGAACTGTGTGAATGTGATCAGGGCGTTCCTGCAAAGAACCTTCCCTGAATAAATAAAAGGTAAAAAAAAATCTAATATAAAAATATATTTAGGTTAAGTTATAGTCACTATGTAATATTGTGTACTGTATTGGAATAACAGATATATAGAAGCTGTTTTCTGCCATGGAATATCAGTTCCACACAAACTTTCCACGTGGAGTAATTTTAATTTTGTTGTAAAAAAGAATTCCTTATATTTTTATTTTGCTTATTAGAAGGTATTGGGAGAAAACGAATTATGTTTGTTGTCCTGAATTATTTATTATAAGTCCTGTACTGAAGTTCAATTTGAGTTACTCCCACTTCAACTTTTAAAACACAAGTTATGTTTGTACTTTACAGTTCTACTTCATTACAGTGATTTTATAACTAAGTACTTTCAAGATCAAGGTTACATACAAACTGTATAATTTATAATATATAATTTATTGTAGATTAAACTACCCAACAGTAAATAGACATTCAAATGTGCTTTACTTTGACCAGCTGCAATATAGAATGCTTTATGTTATGCATCTGTAGTCATGATGACGGTATGTTCATGTTGCAAATTGTATGTTGTGTTAAACATAACCTTTTAATCACACAAAAAAAAAAAAAAATTCAAATTAGCCCCAACTTTATTTGCTGCCACAATGAAGTGATTAACCCATTGCATCAATAATTATAATCCAATAATAGATTCTTCTGAAATGGGCTATTCTGCTGGAGTAATTTTACTTTCAGTACTTTGTTTTCATGGCAATACTTTTGTATTATTACTTTAAAATTTTGAATACAGGACTTTTACAAAGTATCACCTCATGCAACAAAAAAAAAACTGCACATTTTATACATTAAACGCATTCATGGGTACTGTGAGCAGTGTTTTGTTAATTATTAAAGTGAAGAGGATTTTAACTTTAATGGTTTATAATGAATGTTTGTAAAATCTAAACCTGAAAGTGTGGAGGAAAATCATAAAGCAGCATAACAGGTACCTCAAAACTGGACTTCATGTATGTGGGTACTTACTACTGCTCCTAAAATGGGTTTAAACCTCACCACAGTACACACAGTAAAACTACTGAAACTCCATTTCAAAAAAAGGATTTTCACAAGTTTTGTAGGAACAAATAATCCTCAGACTAGGGAACTTGGCAAAGACGGTAAAAATACTTCAAAATGTAAATAAAGAGTCAACAGTCAAAATCCATTTTTAAACATTTATTTGTGAAACCAAAGTGAAGTTAGAATCTGAGCTTCTGGAAAAACCACTTGTTCTTGCCAGTCTTGTACCTAAAAATAGAACACGGTAGTTTAGCACATTGGATCTGATAACACGGCAGTGTTCAAAGTTACCTGCACCAAAATCTGGACAACTGATCTCTGCTAGATCTCACTATCTAAAAATCACACTGCAGCAACAGAAAGGCTTTTTGGTCTGAATATTGAGGTTTGCCATCAGGATTATTAAACAACGAATTATGCATTCACAAAAGATATTGTTTTATTAGTGACAGGCATTATGAGAAGGTGTGTCACATCACTAACAACATGCTGAAGGCAATATCTCCGGTTGAACCGGTGGAACTTTTATTTAAGAGACACTTTTCTACCATCATTTGCCTGAATGAACTGCATGGACTCACCTCTCCTCAAACTTGACCTTGGCCTCCCGCCTGGCTTTGCGCTTGAGAGCAGGATCCCTGAAGACGTCCTTGTTGACAACAGTTTTGTCCAGAGGAATATCCACAGAGTATCTGAAAGAAAGGCAGCGCAACGATGAAAACTGGTTGTTTAACTCCTCCACTTTTACACGTTTATTCAGCAGAATAGCTTTCTTTATTCTGTTTTACATCTGTACACAAGTGCTTCACACAAGAGCAGCTGGAGGTACCTGAAGATTAGAAATACTTTATCACAGCTCAGATTCTCATTGGGTGTCACAAACTTTCAATCCGATCATAAACCTGCTCATTACATCTATGTGCATTTCGGTTAACATCTAGTATATGCAAAGGAATTAAACGGTTACTGCAGCCAATTAAAGGGGAAACATTTTAAGCAGGGGACATGTTTAAGTCAACAGCCACTCTTAACTTTGTCTCCCTCAAATATTTGTCATGTTTAAATATTGCTCCAGAATAACATCGCAAAAGCATCAAATTTACTTCAATTAAATTTACACAGCCTACCAACATCTATCAAATATGACAATAAAACTGAACAGATTCTTGCATCAGATCTACAACAACCTGCTTCCAAGGGCGAGTGGATTGATTATCAGGGAATCAAGTTTCTAAAAGAAATTGTTACCCCTTCTAAAACAGAAAATCTGAATATATTAATCTTTCCAACTCCTCCAGGTAGGAATGTCTAAAGTATATATGTCAGGAAAACAAATCGCTGATACAATGTTTGGACTCTGACATTTATACGGATACATTTTGTAAATTAAAAACTGGTTTGTCTTCATATTGTTTGAAATACTGAGTGAGTCAGTAATGCTGGGGTGAGGTTTAATGTGTATGGGTTCCATAGAAGCAACACAAAGACCAGAATGATTCAACACATGGCTGTGATACAAGTTTCTCATGTAAATTATATAAATCGACAATAGTACTGTGAAGCAGCCGCTGGTTTCTGATGCATTTCCCCCCCACTGTAAATACACGTTATTAAATACGTTTTGCATTAATGATATCCTCATTTTCCGTGAGACAGAAACGCCATCTCCTGGTTAATTCAGCAATGAATGATTATGGCAATCAGTTTAAGTATATGAGAACTTGTTCTTCCCTCAGTTTTATATGGCGGTCAGCTCTAAATGCGACACTAGACATGAGCCTAGATCACTGCTGCTATGAAGAGGCAGTTGGGAACAAAATGCTGCTTCATATTTACAAAATGTATTCAAAATTCTCATAGAATCCTAAAGTGATGACTGTTTGGGTGGCTTTTATCTAGCAGTTAGCAGCACCTGAAATTTAATTTTAGGCTCCGCAATTAAATGTTTCCTAACAAAATGCAGGTTGGGAGTTGCAGTTTGTTTCTCTTACAGTTTTATGCCCACCGGTTTATACATCTGTACTATTAATCTCCTTTTACACTGATTGAAAAGGACAGTTTCATGTCCATCATCAGCCTTAAAGTGTATCACTTATTCTGCAAGTAATGTTTTGCATTATCAACCTACCGCCACATTTGTATTGTTGGGGAATAAGTGCTGCTGCACATCAGTAAAATAAGTAAGTTAGCAATGGAATCTCCTATCATAGGATAATGTGAATAGAGAAAAGACACTAACCTGGTGGGCATGAGGTGGTTGTAGTTGAACACCTTGACGAAGGCCTTGATCTTGGACCTCTTGGCGATCTTCTTTTTGCCCATGGTTGTGGTCACCTTACGGGGATAGCGGTCGATGCCTGCGACCAGAGCGTGGCTGTAAGGACGGTCGGTTGTGCCATCATCAATGTTCTGCAAAGAGACAAATATTTCAAACGACTGATGTCAGCCAGACACTAAGCATACAGTGGTGCTGCTTATTTCACATACTTGACATTTGAATTCGGCAAAGAGTAACTGATTATTGTTGGTGTTAGATCATGTGAATAATCACAATTAGCTGTATTTGCCAAGTATGTGAACACATGCAAATAATCTAACACTGTTTTTTCGTTGCTCTCAATGCTTGCAGCTAAAAACAAGAACAAAGCAGAGCAACGGTAAAACAAGCATTTAACTACAAATGCACAATAAAATTGACATTTGAAAACAGTCAGACAATAGTGCAATGGTGCAAACTGCTGGAATAAACATGGAACGATTGATGTAGCGAACAGGTTGCTTAATAACGTTAAGTTACATGAGGTAGGTGGATATGACAGTACTGGAAAAGTCGGGAATATGGGAGACGTACCAGTGAATGTCCGCTCTGAACATGTGTATATATGTGTGTGCGTGCGTGGATAAAAATCCACCCATAGCCATGTTTTACCTTGACGATGACAGCCTTGCGCCCGGCGTAGCGTCCAGCTAGGACCATCACCACCTTCCCAGGCTTCATGAACTTGCCCATTTCTGCCACAAAGAAAATATTGTCAAACCCCTGTGTAACCTCATCAAATTCAATACGTCACCAGCAACATTACCGAGGTGAACATCACTAAGTCAAACACTGAAACCTGGGGAAATATCAGTTCTCGGCTCGTTGTTGCTGCCTGCTTAGCGGGCTAAGGTAGCATTAGCATCTAGCTAAGGTACGGCTATCAAACAATTTCTAGAGCTTTTAACATTTATTTTCACACGCCTTGGATACAGTTACATTTAGTTAAGTTATAGTAAAACCAAATGGCACAAGACAGTGTGAACATATACAATTAGCATCTTCAACAGATGGTTCATATGCAAACTGTGCGTCAACATGAAGGAAGCTGCCATGTTGAAATGAGCTCTACTGAGACGAAGTGCTGCATTAAACGCTAATTTTCTACCTTTGTCAATTCAAAACACACGAAAATAACAGACTCATCTTAGCTAAAGGAGTGATGGTCGTACGTGTGGTATGATAAAAACAGTTAAATTGTCCAGATTAGGAGCGATGGATGAAGATTGTTTCGAGGGAAATTTCACTCACTGATGCTGTTCTACGGCCACCGCTAACAGGAAAGGAAGCCGAGATGGTTTTTGTGACCTTTGACACTACCGATCCACCTACGTCACTTCCGGGTGTAACTTGTAAGAGCGTTTTTTTTTCTTTCTTTAAAAATGCATCACACTGCTAAAATGTTCTTTTTTCTTTTTAGAAAAAACTGTTCTTTAATAATAATAAAAAATGATGACGTTAGCTATATGTTTTAATGTTTAATTTGTTCACAGCATTAATTGTGTGGTGGACGAATAACAAAGCAGAGGGGGAATGTAACTGAGTATGCTAGCTACATATAATCAAGCACTGTACTCATTTGAGGTACTTCAACTCCACTGTATCTTAGAGGCAAATACTGTAATTTTTACTCCACCACATTTATTTGTTCACGGCAGACATGTTGACATGTCATAGTAGGAAAAGCACAGGTGTATTCAAAACCATTAATGACGGCTGCATTCCACTTAGGAGAGGCCCTGGTAGTGTGCATGCTGACTCACTGAAATAGCTTACTGGGACACTTGATGGAACTGAACCATCATTAAGGTTATCAATTTCAGCTGTGCTTTTCCTACTATGACAAGTCAAAATGTCTGTGAAAAAGGTCTTAACATAAATCAACTAATACATTAAGATGTCTTATTAAATCACACTCTATATAAAGTAGTTAAATTAGTTCCACCTTTATCAGCTGCAACATTAAAGTGATGAACACATTAATGCATCACTAATTATAATAACATTCTAAAATGGGACATTCTGCATTAATGAGTAAGTATATTTTTGCACTTTTACTTTATTAGGATTTTGAATGCAGGCTTTTTACTTGTAACAGGATATTGCTGTGATTTCTACTTTTACATAACATATTTCAGTACTTTGATGTGGCTTTGAATGTAACTAGTAACTAGGCTACAGCTGCAAGATGGAGTACAACTTTTACACTAAATGCGTTAAACTGTAAGTCGTCATAATTACAATAAAAATGTAGGCCTAATTATTATTATTTAAATATTATAAGTTTGGTGCTTTGCGCTTGTTAAAATGTAAAGAGAAAATATTTCCGACAGCACCTGAATGCAGCACCACACAGCGACTTGTCTGCTGCTCGGGAAAAGAAACCGAAAGAATAAATGTGACTTACGCACAGATCGTCGACTGGATGTAAGTTCTTACCTAACTGCTTATTAGTAAAAACTTAAACATTGCTAAGTTTGGTTCAACACATTAATATAACGATAGCATGTTAGTTTTCAGATGTCATAACTCTTGTTGAATGTGACTTATTTAAAATTATTCTCACGTATTAAACGATATTTGAAGAGTCGGTGGTTTGTTTATCTGAAAATAGGGCCTACAGTGTATCTATAGCAAAACGTTTATTGTTTAACAGTGTTATTCCTGACTGACACACAGTCTTTGTTAGGCATATGTTAATAACTACATTTAATACACGGACTTTGACTGACAGAATGCAAAAACTGTAATATTTTGTGATTTATTTCAGATTACTTTCACTATGTCTTCAGATGAGGTGAGACGTCACTTTGCTTCTTCATGTTGTTATTCTTCCTTGTTATGATGTTAAAAAAAATACACATTATAGGCTAATTTACTGAATTTAGGCCTATCTGTAACAACATATACATATACAATTTCCTAACTTATCTTATACTATATATACTGTATAACGTATACTAACTTATCCTCATAAAAAGAAGTCTACCTAACTTAAAGCTCTTCTGTGTTATACAACCTGGGTCTTGATTAGGTCTTAAGGGATTTTTTACATTAATATGAAAACTATGAGTTTATTTATCCTCCATTAATCGTGTGTCAATGTGTTTCAGGATTTCTCTCTGGTGTTGGCAGACCCACAGCCATTAGAGTACACCTTGGAGGGAATAAAGGCTTTAATCACCAACTACAAGGTGCACTAAACTCATGTATCGGACAGTAGTACAGTACAGTGTGGACAGTACAGTGTGGCTTGCACTGCAGTGTATGGTGTTTTAACATGAAGCAGATTATACTTTACCAATTAACAGGTTTCCATGCAGAGAGCAGCACATAAGACATAGAAGCACTAAATAAAAACAAGAATTTTCTAGTATTATACGGATATACAGATAATATCTGTGACAATTGAATATTGGAAATAAGTATAGACATAGGCTATACAAGCGATGTTACTCACACAGATACAATGTATCTAAATGCCATATTCTAGACATGCTTTAGGCTTCTGTATATATAATAGTACAGTTAAGTTCAAGTATATTGTCATTTATTTAGGAAACAGGAATTCATACAGTGGCATTGTTTGTACAATAGGAACTCTCAATTTAAAAAACAAAAATCCAAAATTAAAATATGCAGTAAAATATTAAAGATAAAAAAGTGACAACATACCACCATTGAGAGGCACACTGAAGGGAGATCCACGCCCTATTTAAACTTCTTTAATTCAGATCCAAACTCATATTGCATATTATTTAACTTCTCATAGTTTCCAAAGATGCCAAAATTCCCATTTTGAACCAAAAGGAATTATCCATTTGACATGCAGTTTCAGCCTTAACAAATATGGCATATGGCTTTAACGTCATCATTTAGCCCGTAGAAAGTGCTTGAAGAAAATGAAGATTAGAAGACTAAGACACTTTATTGCAATAAATTAAACCCGAAGATAACATTCCCTCTTAGTTAAGGGGAATTATAAAAGGTCAAATTTAGTTGTTTTGTGTCATGCTCAAAGTAAGTTTTCAAAGAGGCTTCAACATGTCAGGTTGAATTTTGGGAAATGTGCGTAAAAGGATGCACCTGTGTTTGCTTACTTTGGTAAAGTACGTTCATTTTCAGCTTTTTTTTGTCCACAGAAAAAGCATGAACAGCTGATCCAGGAGCAACAGGAGCTGGCCACCAGCAGAGACGACCGGCGGGACATGACTGAGAAGTGCAAGCAACGCTCCGTCAAACTGGCCCAGGATCTGAAAGAGGACCAGCGCTCATACAAAGAGCAGATTGAAAATGAAAAGGTATCCACGCTTTGAGGTTTAAGCTTCACTGTGCAGAAAGATGTACGTATGTGTAGTAGGGGTGGGAATCCCAGGGTACAATACAAAATACACTGCTCCCAATACAGATAATCTCCCAATACAGCAATTCTGCGATAATCAACATATTCAATCCTATAATGAGACATCGCGATATCGGTCTAACTATGAATACAAAATGCCTGTGAAAAGGTTAAGTGCAGGTTTTCTCTCTTTATTTACAGCAAGTCCAAACTGTTAGAAAACCGCACAATTCTGCAGCACAAGTTATTCAGTCTGTATATTAAAATGACACAAACATAGAGCAACTATGGGTCCAGACTGTGGACTTAAATGGGGCTGGGACATCTGTTATTTTACTCAAACTGCTCTCCGCCATCCTGTTGAAAACCTCTTCCTCTTCGGTTAGTTAACTTGTGTTCATGTTCCCCTCATTTGTGTGCTAAACGCCAATGCTGGAGCAGGGAAATCTATTTAGAATGCCTTATTTTATTAATTAAAACATCAATATTTGGCGCCAGCGTATCGATTCGCTTATTGTACGAAGAAGGACAACGATATATTGCCGTATAGGTATTTGGTCCCACCCGTAATGTGCAGAGTTTGTTTTCACATCATCTGCTAGAGGGTTAAAGTTTCTCTGTGCTCATTTTAACATGTGTACGTAGAGATAATAACTAGTTTGGATCATTCATTGGTCCGGTATGCAACTTAGACAAGTTTTGGAGACATCTTGTGGTTAGTAGTTAAACTTCTGAAATGAGGAAATATTTGCATATTCATAGATATTTAGGTTTCTCAATAAGAGAGAAGGAAGAGACGTAGTAAAATGTCACATTTTTAATGAGGTTAAAACTCATAAACACTAGAATTTATCGAGCCTATAATACATACAAATTCTGCATGACTGCATCACGTTCATACACTGACTCAAGAAGATCCTTTTTCGTATGCATAGCCTGTGAACAGTATTTATGTAGCAGTTTTAAGAACCGTAAAAACATGGTTTGCACTTAAAAATGAAAGGAGAAAATTCATTATAAAAAAGCAGTAACTATTTGCGTTAAATAGATAAACAAAAACAAAAGGAAATATAATAAAAAGGCCTTTGCTGAACAAATAGTGATTTCAAATATGTACCATTGATTCGAGGTACTGACAGGTTGCTTTGTTGTTTGTCTTGCAGGCGAAGCTGAACTCGATGAAGCAGGAGGAGAGCGAACTGATGAAGGAGATCCAGAAGGCGGAGGAAGCTCTGAAGGAGGAAGAGGCCGAAAAAGACCATCTGAAACAGCAGAGTGAGGTACGTTTATCAACTCAACCCACCGCCACCCGCCGTCTAGTCCCTCACACGTCCAGTAAACCTGTCCCTTTTGATTCCAGGTGTTCACAGCTGTACCAGAGAGGGAGGTCGTCTTCACCGGCTCGACAGAAAGCGAAGCCGACACACAAACCTTTGAAATGAAGCCACGAGTAGTCTATCCGATGGAGGGCGGGACGGCACTGATTACATTTGAGGAAGATGTCGGTGAGTTTGGTTTATCTGTGTTTTTTGCCCTCAAAGGCTCCTTCCAGGCAGTGCTGCCTAGGATTAGGCACTGGTTATGGTTAGGGTTAGGTGCCTTGAAGGCAGCGGTCGCAGCGCTGCCTGGAAGGAGCCGTTGGGGGCAACAAAACACCATCGAGCGTGAGTTTGTAAGCAAGCTGCCGCCGCTGTGTTTTCACTTATCTGCATTTGTTAGAGGGAGAATCTGGGTTTTTCTAGGTTTGTTTATAAGATTTCCCCATGTGAGATCCTTGGGATTCTGCCAAAAAAAAAAAAAAAAAAAAAAAGACTATTGGGATTGTTTGTAGAGTTTTTGTTTTTTAAACCAAGCCACTGGTCCTTTCCAGTTTAAATGTAATGGACTAGTTAATTTAACACAGTTATCTAGTCTTTAAAAAGCAGAATTCAAAGTGTATGTTGGAGCACTTTTATTCTAAAACTAGAGATGCAGGTTTCTGAAATCTGAAGGTACTTGTAGATACAGAGTACCAATCCTAAACCTGGCATTTGTCAATCACAGCTGTCAATCATGACAACCCCCTTTTTATAGCATCAGCATATTTGAGGTGTATTTAGATTTTTTTTGTTTTTTTGTTTGGCCCATGTCAATCGAGATGTTTTGGCTTCGCTTATACACTCTATGCATCTACCTCTGGTTGACACACTGTGTCTCGGGCTTCTGAGGAAAATAGCTCTCACGGTCAGTTTAAAACAAACAAATACATTTGAAAGAAGGTTTTTGGGTGCAAGGCCCCTGTAAGGTATCCAGTTCGACTGGTAGTGCTGATAGAACTCTGTGTTCCTTCTGTCATCAGTGGCCAGGAAGATCCTGGAGTCGAAGACGCATCAGGTGGATCTGGGAGGAGGGTGCATCATCACTGTTGAGGTCCGGCCAGTTCATCTGATGCTGCCCAGGCTGGTGGAGGTGCGACACAAAGCCTTTTATTTATTTTTTACTACCACTGATCAATATCGGTATTCATTTCCTGTGAGTGATCTGTGGCCGTCCGTCTGTCCTGCAGATAGACTCTGAGGTGAGTCCTCAGCACATACTAATCTCCAACCTGCCCACCAACCTGGACACCGAGACTCTGCTGAACAAGCTGGAGATCCACTTCTCGAAGAGTAAACACGGAGGCGGAGAGGTGGAGAACTGTGAAATGCTGCCTGACTCTGGGACTGTGGTCCTCACATTTGTGGATAAACACAGTGAGCAGGCTTCTGTTCTTTATATTCAACACTGAGATTATGATGGGGTACAGTTCCGGTTGAATGTTATTTATGGGAGAACATTGGAGACTACAGCTGTTCGTTATGGCAAAATATGAATCGACACGTATTTTGAAATTCTACTATAATACATACATTGTAGGCTATGCACCTGAAAGAGAAAGAGAAAGAGAACTAGTACTACTACTACTACTTTTTTTTCTACTGCACAGACAGGATGTATTGTCTAGGCCAGTGGTTCCCAACCTGGGGTCCGGGCACCCCTCAGGGGGGCGGCAAATATTACGGGGCGCAAGTCTTTATCTAGTTTGAGGTTGAGGTAAAAAAAACTTTACAAATTACAATAATACACTAGAATATATAATGTATACAAAAGTCTGTATGAAAACTATATATTTTTGTTCTCGCTTAAAATTGTAGGCAGGCTACTTAATAGGCCAAACCTCCGGGACCTCTTAACCTGGGACCCTTGCTGTCATCAGGTCAGCTGCTAGCTGCTAGCATCCTCATTTTTCCTGCCGCCACGGCATCACTATTTTATGAATGAAACATGGCGGAGAAACGTAAAAGTGCTGATAACTCCTCTGTATCAAAAAAGAAAGTAAGGCTCTATGTCGAGAGTTACCTCAATTTCCGTTTCGGAGGGGTGGGGGCTCAGCTTTTCTTAGACATGAGTAGGGGGGGCGCCAAGGAAAAAAGGTTGGGAACCACTGGTCTAGGCTGTGTTTTGGTCTGACTCCCAGCTGATGGAGCCCTTTGTGCTTTCAGTTGCCAGGGGTTTGACAGATGCGGAGTACCATGATGTGAAGCTACAACAGAAGACGCACAGAGTGAGGGTGACTCCTTTTCTCAACGGAAAGATCACAAACTTAAAGGTGAGCATTTGTCAGGAGAAAATAAGCTTTCCACTCTCAGATGCTTTGTTGTTGCCAGCATTTTATTTTTTATTACCCTTTCCCTCCCAGACCAAGATGTTAGCGTGTCCTCGGACGGTGCTGCTGACGGGAATCCCCAACGTCATGGAGCGGGAGACCCTGCAGGATCTGCTGGAAATCCACTTCCAGAAAAGCAGCAACGGCGGAGGAGAGATCGAAGTCTTCCTCTACAACCCGCTGGGTCAGAACACCTCGGCCCTGTTTGAGGGCGTCTCCGAAGACAAAGAGGAAAAGTAGGATTACATTTATCACCGTTCCTTCTTAAAAAAAAAAAAAACAACCTCTGGTTCAGGGTGAGATCGTCTGATGTAAAGACAGGATCAACCCTGCATCTGTTTCATTCTGTTTTCACACTTTTTGTGATGGACGTATAATTTAGTACAAAGTTATGATTGTTCTTATCTTATAAAACTGCCCTTTCTATTGCTATTGGTGATATCACTTCTGAAGAAAGTATTTAACCTTATTTAATAATATAAATAAATGGCAATGACAAATAAGTAAAGTGTAATTACAATGATGCAATAACCTTATCAATGAGGAATCTATGTTTAGCAGTTAAAATGTAACGGGCCTTCTGTAACACATTATTACTTTGTCCATTATGACTAAGTGCAATTAAAGTGTTGTGAAATTATGAAATGACTATTGTTTTTCATTAGATTGACACACACACACACACACACACACACACACACACACACACACACACACACACACACACACACACACACACACACACACACACACACACACACACACACACACACACACACACACACTTTTCTGTGGAGTTTGATGAAGCTAACCAACTAGCAGCCAGTTAGCATAGCTTAGCATGACTGTAAACATGAGTTCTATTTGTTCAGCAGCGCCTCAAGCTCACTTCTTAACATTTTCTATCCATTTTATTTAGGCAGTACAAAAACTGACAACTTTTCATTTTCTGTATGGTAATTACTTGTCTGGGTATTGTTGCCAGGCAACCACTGGAGTCTCCAGAAAGTCACGAAAAAAAATTCGGGACAATTGCATTTAACTGGAAAAGTTGAAGTATGAAAGGCATTTTTGTGATAAGCGTTCATTTTTGCAAATGCCATTCTTAAAATGAATAATAAATAGTTTGACATTCCCTTGAGTGCACTGTAAGAAAACCTGAAAAATAAAACAAAGATATCTGCTTGTGCAAAGAAACCTTTAAAATATACTGACCACTGATGTAATGCATCAAAAGCACAACAACTGAAGTACAAAAACAGACTGAACTCCGATCAGGTTTATTGTAAAAACATTACAGCCGAGTAAAAGTAACAGCACATTTACTAACTAAACCGACAAAAGAATCCAGCTACATCCCCTAGTGCACAAACTGGAAAAAACAAAACAGCAGCTGAAGATCCACAGAACAAGCTAACAGACAGAGGTCAGGCACTTAGACAGAAGAGGGGGACAGGTGTACAGTATGCGTGTCAAAAAGAAAATACATTCAAAGTGAGGAAAACCAGAGAGGGAAGGACATGAAGCCCAGAATGCAGTAAAACACTGACGAGTCAAGTGCTTTTGGAAGACAGCCAATTTTCACATCAAAACGAGGGAAAATATAATTTAAAAACCTCCAAAATAACAACGCTACTTGTTACATTGTTTGTTATAATAATTACACACAAACTAGTGCAGGAGTAACTGGCAGCATGTAACAGTCCTTCTCTTCTACAGCGTGTCGTCCTACCATCAGACCTTCTTAATCTTTAGTTTTTGTGCGAGTCGTCTTCTCCACAGACTAAACCAACAAAAATAAAACCCGCTCATTGATTCCTCCCTAAAAAGCTGAGTCACACTCAAAGATACAAACCTGACATTAAACTAAAGTCAGTGCAAACACTGGTGTCAAAGTGACGTGGCCCCATGGAAAACTAACAGCGTATACTCTCTCAGATCATTATGTACACAACAGTAACAAAACATCATCCTGTGATGCGTTTACAGGTCACACCTAACAGTTAAAAGGTTGGGGAGAAAACGCCACAGGTTGTCGCAAGTAGTACAGGTTATTGTTAATATATACGTTATATCCTGTTGTGAAATACATTTTAATAAAACAGCACATACAGATTGCGTGCTGCCAACAGGTTAACTGTCCTACACACTGAATATGTAGCTGCTTTAATATTGCAAATATCACCTTCTATGATGGAAATATGTCAGTTTGTGCCTTTTTTTGTTAATGTGATGAAAATGAATGTTTGTGCTAATAACTATAAGCAATGCCCTCCTCACAAGGAATTAATCCAAGTGACTATAAGGACAAAAACTTGAATGATGTGATTATGCAAATTGAATTAGATTTGAGATTTAAATGTGCTTGTGTTAGTCTAATATACAGCATATCACCAGCAGCCACATCACATCCCTGCGGTTTTATCATCTGGTTGTTTATCTCCGTCTAATGAGAGCTGTTTTCCCGCTTTGCCGTACATACCTCAAGGTTAAGAGTTGTGTCCAGTTAAAACATTGCATATTGTTGTTCGAGAGAGGCGTCCGTCTCCTCGGTTTGTAAGTGAGCAGGAGTGCATTAGTGGGTTGAGAGTGTATGAGGGTTGGGGGGCGGGGGGGAGCTGCTGGTCTTCCAAACTGGAGTCATATGGGACTAACTGTTGATACAACTGGCATGTGCAATACGGCCGTTTAAATGACCAGTGGTGCCCATTCGCTTGGTCTGCGTCCGTACTGGGTGAAGCAAGGGAACAAGAGCAAAAATTAACAAGCTAAAACTGAAAGTTAACGCTGCAAATAGGAGCTAGAGCTGCAAAAAAATAATAACCTTATGTTGTTGCTAAAATGATTTTTTTGTTTTTTTTTGCAGCTATTTTGATTGTCAATATTGTTTCAGTTTATCAAACAAAAATAGTGGAACTTTTTTTTTTATCTAGTTGCAGTTTCTCCGGTGTGAGGATTGAACAAAACAAATATTTATAATCAAAAAATAATAAAAACAATTATTATAAATATTCCCCCAAATAAGTATCGGCAGATTCATTGAAAACAATCGTTAGTGGAGCCCTGATTCAGTCACTAAATTGCAATATATGTCTACGTGACTTCCTGTCACATGCTTGTGCATTCTTCAGTATAAAAAAGTGGCTAACACTTTACTTGAAGGTATCTACATAAGAGTGACATGACACTGTCATGACACAGGAACCGTAACCCTAACTCATCATGACAAAAACCAAATTACACTTACTAAAAGAAGCGTTATGTCAGAAATGTTTAGGACTTGTTTATAATGTTTGTGACACGTTCATGACTAGGGTTGGGCACGATTCCATCGGGATCGTTTCTTTATTGGAATCGTTTGGAGGATTTGGTTTCAAATCTGATCATGGATCCCAAATTTAACATGCACAAGTTTTGGTTTCCGTAGCAGCCAGGCGCTTGTTGTGTTGCGGCCGTGGAGCACAGTAAGCGGTGCTCTAGCGTAGCTTTATTTAACATTGAAAAAGCTCCGTCAAACTGCAACCCACCTTTGAATCAAAATAAAACTTTCCTTTTATTTGTGAAATAAGCATGTGACCCGTTTCAACTCCACCACTCAAAGAATCGGAATCGATAAGAACCGGAATCGAAAGGAAGAATTGGAATCAGAATCGTTAATATCCAAACGATGCCCAACCCTATTCATGACAGGGTCATGTCACTCTTATGTAGATACCTTCAAGTAAAGTGTAACCAAAAAGTGTTAATAACTATCAGCCAAGTTGAAAAACTGAAGACCGGTATTTCTGGACATCTTTTAACCTCTTCCCTTTTGCTACCACTTGGAGGCGCCCACATGCAAGTTTGCCAGCAGCAGCTTTAAGAAACAGTTGCATACTGTATTGATATAGTGCACTTGCCTGAATATCAGTAAGCTCTTTGTAGAACCTCTTTGCCAGGTCCGGACCGTTCTGCATAGTCGGGATCTGGTACGTCTGAGAAAGGAAGAAAAATGATTGTGATTTAGCTCATACTGTTACCCGTAGTGATTTACAATCAGTGCCTTTACGTACACTTAAAAAGGGTTAGTTAGGAATCATCAAAGTCACACAATAACACTAACAAACTAACTGATCGAGGCAGCGGTAGACCAGCAACTCCCTTGTTCTGCAAGGTAAAATTACCGTTTTTGTCAAAGGAGTCTGGTGTCTTTGAAGAGAGCATAGATGGATATAAAGGCTTCAGTTCCCCGCTGTGAAAGGCTGTCTGACGGCAAGGTAAAGCGGTGAAAATATTCTTTTGGTGGCTAAAATGCTTAGCTTTAGTGTCGGTACTCCTGTCTGTTTCTCCAAACTGGGGGGCTGATGAACGCCATCTACTGTAGATAATAATACACTGACTATGGATGAGTGCCTCACACAACCCCACTTCAAAAACTCTGAACTTTACAATCGTCTTTCTGCAGGAAGCTGAATTCTTAAACATCATGTAAAATGAGGCCGGGGTGATGGAGAGATCTGATTACTGACCTACTGCATGTATGCACAGATCTACAGCAAATCATAAGAACAGAATGGGATTTTTGCAACACAAGGTACAAAAAAAAAAACATCACGAGAGAAGGCGAACGCCTACCTTTCCTCGGTAGAGGAGGCTGCCGACAGGACACACGACGCAGGCCGTCCCTGCCCCAAACACCTCCAGGACCCTCCCGGCATCCAGAGCCCCCAGCAGCTCCTTCATGCCCATCGTGCGCTCAGTCACCTTAAACTCACCCTGACAGACACACAAGAAGCTATTTAAAATCAAGTTTAATGATCTACTGCAGAGGTGTTTTTGGCTTGTGTTTCAAATTTCTGTTTACATCACTGGTAGAATATGTCAGAGAGTTGTGAGCAGTTCAACCAAAGAGGGATTTTTCTTATTGCCGTGAGTACAATCTATCCATCTGGAAAGTTTTATTTTTTTGAATTTTTAGGGCTTTTATTGCCTAAATTGGGTATTGCCTTAACCCTTGTGTTGTCCTTCGGGTCCCAGTGACCCGAAGGACAACACAAGGGTTATGTACTTCCGTTTACTTTGTTGAGAATTGCTCTCTAAACAAGGGTTAATACAGCACCTTAGTTCTTGTTTGTACAGCATTTTGGTCAGCTTAAACTGTTTAAATGTGTTCTAGAAATAAACTTTACTTACTTACTTTACAAGAAACAGGGTTTAGAGAGCAATTCTCAACAAAGTAAAGGGAAGTACATCATCCTTGTGTTGTCCTTCGGGTCACTGGGACCCGAAGGACCACACAAGGGTTAAGACAGGAAAGTGGGAGAGAGAGAGGGGGATGACATGCAGCGAAGGGCCATGGGTCAAAATTGAACCCAGGCCACTGCGGTAAGGACTGAGCCTTGGTACATTGGGTGCACGCTCAACCAGGTGAGCTACCAGGGCGCTCCCATTTGGAAAGTTTTGACGTGAGCAATCAAGGTTCGGGGACACCAGGTGCAGCATTTGGTTTGTGGTTATTAAAGCAACACCAAAGATTCTTTTGTACCTTAAAATAATGTTTCCAAAATCGTTTCAGTGGTTCATCAACTTGTAACAGGGTGAACGGCACCTCTGCATTTGCTTTGTGCCCCTCTATCGGCTAAAACCGCACTGTGCAAGTTTGCCAGATCGGGTAGCGGATCTGTAGTTTGAACGAAACCGCGGTAATGGACAATTCCGCTTCCAACCTGTAGGGGGACCGAAGAGGAAAAGTGCTTTGGTGTTGCTTTAAAGCACTTCCATGTTGGAAAAACTAATGGAAATGCCTCTTTACGAATCAGACGTCCCACAATGGCTTTCTGGTTGCATTTTGGGAAACTTTTGAGGAGCACAGTGAGAGAAATTTAGGGGAAATGTGAATTGCAATATCTGTGCTGTTGAGGTTTATGTGAGAGTTGTGTTTGGTCTCCTCTCTGGTGGTCTTACCCAGGTTCTGGCCAGGTCCAGCAGAGATTGTCTGGTGACTCCTGGGAGAATCATGCCATCCAGAGGAGGGGTCAACAACTCTCTCTCTGCAGACACACAAACAAGTTTTATCCTTAAAATGACAAGGTGTTTCAATATTTCCACCAAGTAGAGTAGTAAACAGAAAACCTCTGGAACAACATTTCAGAGACGGTCAAGACAGAAAAAACACGGACCTCCTTTGTCGTTGGTCCAGTAGATGAAGAGGTTCATGGTGCCGACCTCGGTGATCTCCTCCTGCTCACCATACAGCCACAGGACCTGCTGGCAGCCCCGCTTCACCGCCTCGTTCTGCACTGCTATCGTGGGACCGTAGTTACTGGAGAGAGTTCAAATAAACCAAAGACGGGCAGAGACGTGAGTGTCAAGGCGGCTGATTAAAATGAAGGCTGGGCTGGAAGATGGGTGTGGTTGGAGCAAGGCTGCAGGAAGTAGGGAACCCCCCCCTCACAGTTAATGTCCTCTGATACCAAACGCATTTGTGAAATAAACTAAGAAGATCATTATATGGAAATAATGTTTGGGAATTTAAAAAAATGCAATCCTAAAAAGTCAAAGGGGACCTGAAATTCATAGTTTTGCACACATTAAATGAACACGATAACATAATTCACATACAGAGCGACGACCCTAAAATATCAACTCAGCAGTCCCGTGACTGCTGCTGCTAAATCCGGCGGCAGCGAGAGCAGATTCGGTTGGTTTAGTGAGTCGAATGGCTGTTCAGTGGTGTCATGTAATCACAGTGTAGCTGAGCAGACTCAAGTGGAAGCAGGCCTGAGATTAGAGACTGTGTGGAATAAGTGAAGAGATTACAGGAGCACAGACGGTATCTGCAGTGCAAAAACTGGAGGGACTCACCCTTTAATAACATTCACTCAGAAAAAAAATGGTCTCCCATGGTGAAATAGTTGTGTTGATGTCAGTGAAGGTTTTTCTTTATGTTTTTGTACTTGTCTAACCTCATTCCATTATATTTATATATATATATATATATATATATATATATATATATATATATATATATATATATATATATATATATATATATACACAGCTCAACAGACATTTTGACTGGTCAGGCAGGAGAAGCAGAGGCATTAATGTTGGCCCTGTTACATTGACCCACCAGTGTTTGAGGAGTCCAACTGGTCAAATCAGTGATCTTATGGAACACATTTACACTGCGCAGCTGTGACTCTTGACATTAATTAACACTCTTGAAGAAGGTGTATATTTTTGCAGCGCCTCTCTTTTCTTGCCACAGGTTTGACCCACAACACCAGCTGGCTCTGTGTCAGCCTTCGCTACGCTTCATGAGCCAAGCGGAAAATCCAAATAGTTGTACTTTATCCAGATTCACTGCTGAATAAAAACACAGCTGAGGGGTAAAGCACTTCAGAAACTTCATCCAACCGTGACAGTGCTATAAAGCAGACTTTAGAATAGTACAGATGTATTCATTATGATGCTTTCATTCTGTTTTCTTATTCTTTTTTAGTGTTAATGTCAAAATGCAATCCCATTGCTTTTAACAATTATAATTTTTATTATATTTTTTATTCAATAGCGACAGTGGATAGACAGGGGTGGGGGGGACTCAGCCTGCATGGGGCGCAAACTCTACTGGGTGAGTTAGAGGTCACCCCTAACGGGGCAGTTTAAAGATACCAAACTCACCCTCCCATCTTATAGGCTCCGACGCCTCCTTGCCAAGCCCTGACAAACGAAGGGTCCGCCAGCAGAGAAACCGGGTTGAAGGACCCGGTTGCGAAGTATGGTCCCACTGGGCCGATGATGACAAAGATCATAGCATGTCCTGCCCGAGACACACCGAGGGACGGCTAGAGGAGGGGTGGGGGAAAGAAGACGGGTAATCAGGAGCAGGAAGTCATTCCATTAGTACGACAGAAAGAGAGTACGCAGGATTGTATTCCAACCACATTTTCTTTTCTAGATTGAGAGATTATTCAATTCAATTAATATTAAAATTATTCAACTATATATATATATATATATATATATATATATATATATATATATATATATATATATATATATATATATATATATATATATATATATATATATATATATATACACACACACACACACAACCGGTCAAAGTTTGGGGTCACTTAGAAATTTCCATTCCACTCCATTACAGACAGAATACCAGCTGAGGTCAGTTGCATTGTTTTTTTTAAGGGCAACAGTTTTCAGATTACATTATGTGCTTACATAATTGCAAAAGGGTTCTCCAATGTTTTCTCAGTTAGCCTTTTAAAATGAGCCTTTGGAACATTGGATGAATGGTTGCTGATAATGGGCAATGTAGATATTGCATTAAAGATCAGCCAGCCACTCAGATCAGCTGGTATTCTGTCTATAATGGAGTGGAATGGAAATTTCTAAGTGACCCCAAACTTTTGACCGATATATATTCTTTTAGGCCTTTATTCTATAGGACAGCTTGGATATGAAAGGGGAGAGAGAGAGAGAGAGACATGCACCAAAGGGCCGCAGGTAGGAACCGATTCCGGCAACCACATTTAACACCATTTACTCACTTCAGACGAGATGGGATTCTGCAAAGGGGAGCAGAAACTCAGCTGTGAAACCACATCATGAATAAAACCTCACCTCTATTCCTATGAAGGTGGGTCTGATGTAGAGGCTGGTGTCCTGGGAGGAAGGAACCCACTCCTGGTCCACCTCCACCAGCTTCCTGATGCACTCCAGCAGTTCATCTTTATCAAACAGCTACGACGGGGGGGGGGAAGACAGAGATAAACTGTAATCGCTCTTCTATCCTGAACAATATCAATAGAATGAGATATAGTGAGAGAAGAAATATTAACATATATTATTCAATATTCTTCCGCTTACAAATAAAAAGTTGAACTCCTAAACAATAAAAACCACTCTTAAGACTGTACTCGTCCTCATTTCAGCACACTCCTATAGCATGACTTTATAATGCCTCAGGCCCCACCGGCCCGATGAAAGCAGGATAGCCGAAAAATGTTTGGCAAATAAAGCGTGGTGTACTGGAGAAAGGTGGGGTGTCGTGTTTTAATTTTAATAGACTTGCATTCAAGCTCACTCTGGTCTGCACCTTGCTGTGTGCACACTCTCAAAGTCAGGGATTGTAGCATGTCAAAGTCAGACTAATATTTCAAGCTTTTATCACAAAAATCAAACAAGAAGTCAACGCCGCGTTTAGTGAAATGTTTTAATCGGTGACATGCAAAAACACAAGTACGAGTAATAAAGTCAGCAACCTCATTCAGTAATACCACCTACAAACCTGTAGCCATCTAAAGTTTGCATTAACATTAGCCACCATGTCATTAGCTGCAAAACACTTGAGTAAAATGACGTGGACAAGGGTGTGTTTCCCTGCATAGGAATTTAACGTTTTATATGTAAAAGTATCGTTTATTCTTTTAAAAAGCTACAAAATGTCTTTATAGCAACAATGTACATGCAGATCAGGTCGTATCAATTAAAGCACTTAGTAAACAAACTTCAAACAACGTTCACTGAAACCATAATGGTTGGCTGTTGCTTCTAAGAAAAGGTGAAGAGTTTAGTAGCATTTTATTACATGTGTACAGTATATGTAAACTGTCTACTGTGCAGCACACAGCAGAGACTAGATTCAGGCAGAGGTTCATCATGTTCCCACTGCGTCCTGAACTCTACTATGAAGCAAGTTCAACAGAGCCAGGCAGGTTTGTTGTCCTCGTCACATGTGGCAGCGCGCAGCAGATATGTTACGTATTATGTAGGGAGGTTATAGGTTACGCAGATAGGGGAATAACATTCATGAGACATTTCCTAAAAAATAAAGATTTTTCACGAGTCCCGCATCTTGAGTCCCGAGTCGAGTCTGAAGTCTTTTGAGGACGAGTCTCAAGTCGAGTCTCAAGTCACTTTGGGTGCGACTTAAGTGCAACTCCAGTCCCAATCTCTGCTATGAAAATTATGAAATAAATATTACAGCAAAAGGTGCACACTGTTGCTGCAAATAAGCCAGGAGAGGAATGCTGGCAGGAAATGACTATTGTGTAAATTCACAAGTGAATATATTTATTTCACCACTCGCACGCTCAATGTCGACCCTTTCTTTCTAACGTGACAGCTGCTCATTCCACAGCTCTCTCTGACAATTTACACTTGATGCAGCAGATTTAAACATTACACTCAAGAACTGCATTTAGGTTTGACACTGTTCCATAATGGAGGAGACGTGGAAATCACTTCAGTTTTAGGACAAATCTAAGTGAAATATATTCTATTGATTGAATAATATCTGAATAATAATATCTGTGATAAATACCAATAGACTAATCAATTTTCTATGTAATGTAATCATCAGACTGATTTATGGAGAATATAGTGAACTGGTAATGCCACCTGTGATTTTATAGAAGGCTGAGAACACTACAAACATTCGTAGATCAGAGACAACAACAACAAGCTTACAAAAAAAAAAAAAAAAAAAATGTTCTTGCTCAGATTTTCTACATAACTGATAAAGGTTCCCGTTGCAAAAGAAAAAACTTGCAATGCGATGCATACAGTAAGCGCTACTGTTACTACACGGCTTACGGCTCAACAAGTTTGCATTTATAAAGTATTCCCTCAGCTGAGAATCCGTAGGCCTATCGCTCACAGATCGAATATTGACTATAGAGTGACGCCATTTCCGAAGGAGTTGATTAGTGAAAGGAGATTTTTAGTAGCCTAGAAATCTAGGCGCACCCTAGCGGCAGCAAATGTAATTTGCAGCCAGGGTCGTCTAGCAACTCTCCGTTGGCTTGCGAGCTGGAAAAACCAAACTCTAGTCGGGCCAATCACATCATGTATAGAGTCGGTGGGCGGGCTTAACATAATGATGGCAGAGTTGCGACGGTTCCGTGTGAATTCCCTGCTACTACTTCCCTAGAAGATGGCTGCTGGCGAACAGCGGTCTTTCGAATCGGCTTTGGCTGCGACTCTGGAAGACTTGGAGTTAAGCACTGAAGTCATTCTTAAAAAAACAGATACGGCAAAAGTTTAATCTATCAACTAGCGTTGCTCTGCCTGGTTGTAGCGCTATCCTATTGCGTGCAGAGGGAATTTGAAAGACAACCGTTTATCCCGCCCCTCGGATTGAGCCCTGCCAATGGTGAGTTCCCAGACCCAACATCTTGATGTGGGTCTGGCTTGTCAGGCTAGATGTTGGGTCTGGCTTGTCAGGCTAGCTTTTTAGCCAACTTCAAGCCAGAACTCGGACAGAAACTGGTCCCCACAAGGTTAGCATAAGTTACCATGGCGATCTACCCGGGTTAACCTTCGTGACATGGAAAACCCTGGCTTTAGCCTCATTGTGCCTCGCTCTGGTAAAGTATTAACTCTTGAATCAGGTTTGTGCGGTTAAGTGTTGGTAGTAAGCCTACAACGGGAATGCTGCCAAGCAGTTACATAACATAGGGCAAGTTTAATAGCTTCAGGGCGTCAGTGTGTAAAGAATCTGAAGAATTGAAGGCCCATTCGGACCAATAGTTGCACTGTGGCAAAACACAGAGGGGCAGTTGCTGATTTTTACACATCACGCAGGATTGCACAACTCTGACGAGTTCCTCACAGCAGCAGTGAATTAGAGCTGCAAAGATTCATCGATTAATCAAGCAGTGGTCAACTATTAAATTAATCGTCAACTATTTTGATCATTTATCAATCGGTTTGAGTAATTTTCAGACAAAAAAATAAAAATAAATTCATTGTCTTCCAGCTTTTTCAAAGTGAATATTTTCTGATTTATAGTAAAGCAAATATCTTTGAGATGTGGACAAAACAAGACATTTGAGCACATCGTCCTGGCTTTTGGGAAACACGACATTTTAGTACAATTTTCTGACATTTTATAGAGTAAACTACTAATCAACTGATATATAATCAATGGACTAATCTGCAATAAATATAATTATTAATTGCAGCTCTAAAGTAAATGAACACAATGCTACAAGGCCCTGTTGTGTGCCCCTGGACGCATATGAATGGCCGGTGCTGTGCATTTTGCTCAGTCATGTGGCACTGCTCTGCAGCCAAGCCAGGAGCAAAGCAGGATGTTTTTGCCACCAATAGTTCATCCATTTTTATTTGTCACATTATATTATATGAGGTACAATTCCAGGGATTGACACTATCCTCACTGGGGGAGGACAAGGTCGGGTACAAACTCACAGGAAGGCAGCTTCTGTCGGCGCTCCGATGCATCCTCTCCATGTTCAGCATTGGTCTGAACAGACGGACGTGGTTGTCGACTCCACGGAACGCCTTCATGCCTTCAAACAGCTGGAGCGCAGACAGACAAAAACACACACGCAACACTTTATCTCTGCTCTCTATGTATCTAAAGGTTACTCCTCGAACTGCAAACAACAGCAAACCCTGCCGTAAACCCGCAAAGAAAGTGTCTTCATCGCCTACTCTATTCTATTCTATTCATTCATTCCACAGTTTGTTGCATTTACTTCACTTGTTTTAAGGCCAAATTTCCCCCAATGTTTCCCTGCAACTGAACAGTTGTAGTGAATTCCAAGCGTGGTTGGTTACAAACCTAACATTCAGTTGCAAGGTTAGAAAACGTTCATAACACAAAAGGATTTCATTTTTTGGGACTTTTTCTCATGATGGTCTTCCTGCTGCTTCAGAGACATTTACACCTTTATAATTACATAACTATAAAGAGAAAGTTAAGAAGATGACAGTAATAATACATCTGCATGAAATATCAGACTGTAGCAGTTCTGTATCCACTTCTTGAGTCTTGCTGCACCCAGTGAAAACATCAGAGCCCTGTCCTCACCTCTATGGAGTAGTGCAGGGCGGAGCTGGCCGGGTGCAGCGACAGGTTCTGGAAAGGTTTGATCTGTGGAGACTCCCAGCCGCCCTTCTCCGACCAGTTGATGGTCAACATGTGGTCGGAGAAGTGTTTGCCGAACACCAAGGTGGAGGGGTCGGGCTTCGGCTTGCATGCTGTGTTGCGTTCAATGACGAGATCTGCTGCCTGAGGTGGGGAAGGACAAGCGAGCCGGATGCGGCCGAAGAAAAAGAAGTAGCCGGTACAAGAGCAGAGCAGGCGAGGAATACGGTGATTGTTTTTAAATCGACGTTATTGGCAATGCATGCTTTAAAAAGACAATTAGTTGAGCGTTATAAAGAGTCAGTCGAGAATCTGACTTATCTGCTCAATTAGACACAATGAATTAAAAAGGTAAATTAAACTGAATTAAATGATTACAACAGGCGGACAGTGAGGGAAAGACAAAGGGGAAAATAACTTTCAATTCTAGGCAAGTTGAATTGGAAAAGGACAAACCTCTCTTTTGAGAGAGGTCACTTCCTTCTCCCTATAATGATCTACAAACACCGACATTTACAGGCAAGCCAGACTGTAAATCCAGCTGGATGGAGATGAAACAGGCCTCACCGTGGGAAATAAAAAATGTTCCTCATTACCTTAAAGGAGCTAGCAAACCGCAGAGAGCCAAAGGAGAAGGGGAGGGCCTGGACAAGTCGTCCATGGAGTGCCTGCAAATCAAAACAACAAAAACATTAAAAAAAAATATACAGTACTAGTGTCAGAAGTTTGAAGGTCTTACACCAATGTCTTTCCAGGTGACATTTCATCGAATCATCATTCGTCATTGGGTGTGTGAGGGAGGGTGGGTGGGTGGGTGGGTGTGCGTGTGTGTGTGTGTGTGTGACTCAGCACCAACCATTTTTGCCTGCAATTCACAGTATGCAGCTTGTAACACACATGCCTGTGGGAGACAAAGTGCTATGCTATAATTAGAATCGGGCGCATATGCAGGCTATTCTGCAAAATGAGGAATGAAAGGTCAGAAATGAGTTTGCAAGGATCCTATGTGGGTGACAAAAGGTGCAATGGAAAACAATATATGTTCTTATAACCAACAATAATGGCTTGCTGTTGGTCAAGTGCAGCACAAAATCCCCAACACATCAACTGGCCTTGGCACCTGATATTCTAACAGCTAAAGCAAGTTCATCCCAGTTCTTGTTTTACTGGCTTTGATATTCTTACCTGACTTTATGTCAGTAGTTCCTGTCATGCAAGGTAATAAACAACATATTAAGTCAATTCTGCTCCCTACCTGTTAGTGTGGCTGAATTGTCCAGGTAGTTAACTGCCTGTTAAACAGTTTGTGCTTTTAGTCATCTCATAATCTCCCTCAAAGAATTTATTTCAAAATACTTCTGTCGGGTGGCTGGGTTGGCTCAGTGGGTTGAGCAGGTACACATATACATGCAGGTTTATTCCCCACCCACCCTTTCTCTGCCCCCCTTTCTCACCTTCATTCACAATATGGTGCTGAGTTCGAATTGACTTTATCGTGACTGTCATGTTTATACAGTATGTCAGGGAGTGGCCTACTCTAGAAAACAGCATAAGCCTGATTGATGATTCAGTAATCCCTATAAAAAGTCTGCTGCAGAAGCCCATGTGTGTGCACTTTGTTGAATGGATGATGCAAGTTCAGTCTTCATTGCGACCATAAGTATGTGCAGGTTAGTTTTTGCTGTGAAGTTTGTGACATGCACGTGTAAATCAGATGCATGTTGTTGTTGTTAACTTGAACCCACAGTCTGGAATTAAAGTAGAATAGAATTAGCAAAATCTAGCATTTGTGCCTAGCTTTTAAATCAAACTGTGCAGCAGCAACGTAACGCCTTGTCGCACGGGGCCAAACTCTGTTCTGTTGCGTCGCTTACAATCTACATTGAAAACAGACTCATGACTACTAGCATCAGAAGGATATATTTTTCAATTCGGCATACTAATAATCTACCAATCATCTAACTGGCTTGCCATCCATCAATGCGTGGAAGGTGGTAAGATATGCAACGTTAGGTAACTTTATTTCAGAAATTAAGGTCAAACTTAATTAACCAACTAACTGAACTAGACGTCTGCCGAATTCGTTACCGCACCATATGAAGATGTACACAAGGCATTAGGTTGTATTTAACGTTACGAGGGAAACAAGATACATTCCATATTTTTAGCATGGTGTTTGGTTTAATGACCTCTCCTCTTTTGCCACCCTCGGCGAGACGGACACATCAGTCCGTGTGAAGCAGACTACAGTGAAGGACTATTATCTCGGTCATTATCCGCTACATTGTCGCTAATTTACGTGAATCATTTACCCAGGCAATCGATGTAAACAGATAATAAACAGTGCACATACATCGCTCAATGAACTCACCGATCGGAGGGCTGCCATCTCCGCTACGTATAGATAAACGCGACTATTTGTTCGTGTGGAAACAAACACTCAAAGTCAACTTGAGTTCCGCTTTGAAATACGAGACGCTAGCTGTTCGGCTGAGGTGAACCCAGAAACCTCCCAGACATAAACTCATAAACTGCCCTTCGTGATATTCGCTAGCTAGTCCTTTAACGGAAACACTTGACTTGAATTTATAAACGCTTTTAAACGGGACGGGTTGTGACAACCCCTATTTGTTCTTGGTTAATCATTTAAAATCACCTGGACTGTTCTTTAAGAAGACACAAGTATATTAGAGGGGGAAAAGATTAATAATTTAATAGTAGCTAGTCTTGTAATTATAATTCATTCATGAAGTCATTGAGGGCGTGACAAAAGCGTAACATCTGATTGGCGGACACCAGTAGGCTCAAAAAAGGGAGGTTATTCGAAGTCAAAGACGTTGATGATTGGTCGGTCGGTGGGGTGGTGCAGGTCTTGTTACACAGTTGGCCAGGATGCCAACATTTTAAGCTGACAGGCAATTTGATCGCCTAAAATGAATGAAAATTCACTTTTATCTATTTATTAAATATCAGTCAATTTTATTGCATGAAAATCCTCCCTTGAAACCATTTAGTATTTATCTTAGAAATCAGCACACTTTGACATACATTACTGTTCAAAAGTTTGGAATCACCTGTTGTATTGATGTTTTTTTCTTTTTTCCTTAATTAGTGGCTATTTTAACAGAGATAATAAAACCAGTATAATTCAGACACCAAATGTATTATTTACATGTGAAATAATTATTAAAACTTCTATTTAGTGAATGTCCCTAGAGTTTTACATTACATGGGAGAATACTGTTGGAACTTGGATTTTGAATTTGTTTTCCAGTCCATCAAAGCGTTAAGTAAAGATCAATATTACACCACAATGGTGAAACTGGACTCTTAAGTATTGAGTTGATATTCCCTGATCAAATTCCAACAGTGCTAACCCTAGAATAACCTTCTTTTTCTATTGTGAAGTTATAGCTTTACTAAAGCAACAGTTGCCTTTTAATTCCAATTTGTTATAGGCTTCATTATTATGCACATAACCTGTTCCTATTTAAATCTACACACATTTTGATGCTAAACTAACCGTTTCTTTTACCAATGACTGCTGATTTCTTCCATTCTTATTCAACTGTTGCTCAGAGGGATCTTTGTCTCTTTCTGGCCTTTCAGTTGTCAGTCTGGTTCAACCATTAAACAGAGTTTTGTTCTCCACGTACAAACAAGCCCTTCATACAAAATAACATCTATTTGTAAAGAGGACTTTCTACATCCTGAAAGCATCAAAGACCATTCACAGATATAGAGTAATCCTCTCGGACCGACATCTGACTGGACCCAATCTAGCTTCTGTGGCAGGAGATTATAAATTTTTAAACGGTAGTGTATGTATAATCTGGATTAAACAATTTAATGTTAAATCAGCTGTTTCACGACCACTGACAGTCAAGAAGGGATCTGACTCTTGAAGCCGTAGTTGAGTTCAGCTCCACCGCTGAACAGCAGGTTGATCCCGGTGCAGAAAGTAGCATCAGCAGCCAGATACAAGGCAGCCAGTCCACACTCCGCCTCCGTCCCCATACGACCCAGCAGCTGTTGGAGAAGGCAACGTGTCATTTCTTATTCCTGTTCACTTTCCAACAGCAACAGTGGTTGCATCATGTAACTTTCTTCTGTCTTTGTGTGTGTGTGTGTGTGTGTGTGTGTGTGCTTCTGCTGTTCCTACAGTACTGTGTTACTGCACAGTAAAAATAATCTCATATTTTCCAAATACAACAAGCATTTCAAAAAATTGACTGGAGGGGCCCTCCTATGAAGAAGGAAGTTATTTAGAAACACTTCAAGAACAAAGTGCAGAGACATTTTTAAATCTATAATGATAATATGCTTGCACTTTTCCACTATGAATTATGATGACCAAGCTGAGACTCTTAAAAATAAGATCAGATGAATCTTTATGTATGTAAAGGGGAAACTGCTGTGCTTTAGGACCACAGTCTGGTGTCTCCTCTTAATGGTTTCACCTTCATACCTTTGGGATGAATAGAAAGCTGTAATTTGCATGGCAAAAAAAACCAAACAGCCTGTTGCAGAAACTCTTTCTGTTTAGATCCAGGATTAAGGGAGTTAACATTAACAGCCCAATAGAGTGACCGCATTGCGTGGCTTTTTGGATCATTAACGCAACAATGTTGCAGGAACTGAAGGCTACCTCCTAATTATTCACAGTGAGTCTCAACTGGGTTTTTAGCTGCTGCATCGGCTCAGCAGCTAAAAACGGACCTTTCTTTCCTTGATGAGGGGGACCTTTCTTTAATATTATTGTACTGCATTTTCTTTAGTCACATCTAATCCGTTAAATGCTGCTAAAAGAATTAAGATTGGACCTGATAATAGGATTTAAAGATCCAGTGTGTAACATGTTGTTCATTATCAAAATCTGTGTTGCCCGTTCACAAACTTGTCCTTTTTCATGAGTATTTACCACCACCATCAATTCCAAGTATTCCTATTGGCTTGAAATTTTACATTTGCATTTGCATGAACTGGGGTAGACGCCATTGACATATATAAAAGGTAGACGCTCCATATTCATGCGCCATCTTGAAATACGTTAGCCGGTAAGGGACATACAGGACCTACTGCTCCGCCTTTCGCTGTCACATGATAAAGTCACAGGTGAAGCGTGAAGGCTACCGTAGCTGTAATACGTACTTTGAAGTGCGTGGTGTGAGAGAGTTGATTGCGATATATGATCTCAACGCTAGATGGGAGAAATACCTACACATTGGACCTTTAAGTTTAACAAGAGTTCTTAGATTTTTTCACACTTTTTAGGATTCAAGTTTTCACTACAGCCGCACAACAAATCAACTGTCTTTCGTTTTCACAGTTTCCAAAGTTTTTGTGCCATTTCCAAACCTCCCACGGCCTCATTAAGATCACTTCACTCCGAACATGTTCCCCATCTTTCTAGCTCCATGTTGGTTCCACTGTGAGAACTTGCCTGAGAATTTTCTCCCACTTTAATGGCGGCTGCAGCATCTGGTGTCTGTCCTGCTAATTCTTCCCACAGAGGTGTCATCACATTACCTGGAGACATGCTGCAATAAACGGCAGACAGTATTATTAGAAAAGAGAGGGTACGGTTAGCTTTGTAGTCAGTTAAATACTTTCAGATACTTTATATCATTTAGTATTGTTACTCCAGAGTCTGCTCAGAGACTCTTACACGTTTTAAATATCAGTGGATGGTTTATATATATATCGTGTTTTACATCATTTAAATTCTGAAATGTTTAATGTATCCGTTAACTGAAAGAAAATTGATCAGTCTAAAAAACTGTTACAATTGATATAATAATTTTAAAAAATACGACAGAAATACTGTATGTTGGTTACAGCTACTTAATGCAAAGTTTGTTTATCTCTTTTAGACATGACTTTATTATTGCCATGAGCCATTTGACATTAATAGACTGTGTTGTAAAGTAACTAAGTACGTTTACTCCGTTGCTTTATGCAAGTACAAACTTGAGGTACTTGTATTTCACTTGAGCGTTTCATTTTATGCTATTTCATAGAGAAATAGTGTACTTTCACTCTACTGCATTTATCTGATTAAAATAGTTACTTTGATTGATTATGATTTTATATTAAAATCATATGTGATAAGCCTATGAAATACAATGCATTGTTAAAGACTAAACCAGTTGTTCCCAACCTTTTAGTCTTGTGATTTGGTGTCTAGTTGGGGCCTCCTGTCATATTTCCCCTCTATACTAAAATTCCTAATAAAAAATAAATAAATAGATTTGTGTATCAGAACTTACTTTTTTCTTCTTTCCTCTCCCATTAACCAACCCCTCAGATATATCTGGTGACCTTTTGAAGGGGCCCTTCCCCTAGGTTGGAAACCACTGGACTAAACAAGCTAACAGTATATAAAATAGTTAACAGTAGCTCCTCCCTGAGCAGCTGCAACAGTAACCTGCTGCTCTCACATTGATGCATAAGTATTAATAATTTAATATCATATATAATTAACATATCATTCACAGGGGACATTTGACTGCAGAACGAGTACTTTTAGTAGTAGGATTTTGATTGCATGACTTTTACTTACAATGAAGTATTCTTTTTTTTTTTTACATTGTTGTATTGGTACTTTTACTCAAGAAGTCCCAAATTATAGTTCATCTGAGTTACACGGCAGTTTGGCTCACCAGTTCACTCTCACATTGTAGCGACTCTCATCCACAGCCATCGCTTTTGTCATGGAGATAATCGCCCCCTTGTGGAGAAAAGGTCACATTACAGCACTCTTCTCTCTCTTCAGCGGAGATTTAAGGAATAATGCCACTTGTTGCCTGGAGGATGGACTCACCTTGGTGGCAACATACGGTGCAGCGTCTTTCTGGCCGATGGTTGCCACCAGACTGGAGATGTTTATGATGTTTCCCTGCCGCTGTCGCAGGTACGGCAACACATACTGAAGAGAGAGTGAGACATCCTATCACTTCAAAGATCCTGTATACGGTACATACATGCATCGCTGTCTATGGGTGTGTGAGGGAGGTGAATGGAAGCAAAGAAAGGTTGTAATCATTTTAATTCTATAAGGCTTCACCCCCGGACCCCCGTGTCCTGTTCAACCAGTCCCCTCTGTGTCAGGACAGGGGGGTCGGGAGGGGAAGCCTCAACGGGCAAATACTAATACACTCTTTTAAATTACCTGATTCATAACTGCAATACAACTTTTCACCACACTACTACTTGCACTATGTCCACCTCACTAGGTTATACTTGGATACCACTGCACAGCATTACACATGTATATATGTACAGGCAACATTCTCCCACTTTTTTCAATATTGGACACTTGAATTGCCAATCTGAATTTCTCAATGTGAAAAAAATAAAGTAACACCACTTAACACCACGTTAAAGAGGAATTCAGATCACATACATTTTAGTATAAATACAGCAGTATTTACGGCTGAGGACCTTTGTTGCATCTCTTGCTCCCTTCCTGTCGTCTCTCTATAATATAATAAAAATCCTTACAGCCCTTCTTTCATTTCTGCATTTATGGGAGAAAGTTATGATAAATAATCTGTCATTTCAAAAAGTTTTCCACAAGTTCGAAACATTACTTTAGACGCCAAGAAGTAGCTGACGAGGTTCAGATTCAGCAGATCTCTGAACTCCTCTGCTGTGGTGTCATCAGTGGCTTTATGAGGCGGGTCTAAAGAGAGAGAGAGAGGGGGAGGGGGGGGTAAGTATTTTCCACTAGAAACTAGAAACATCCTCATTATCACCATGTATATGTCAATGATTATCACATGTGCTGGAGTGAATAAGGAAGTGTGAGACTCACGCCACCCTGCATTGTTGACCAGGCAGTCAATGTGTCCATAATGCTCCACTGTGACTGCAATCAATCTCTGCGGAGAGACAATCACACCAGTGGCATTGGAACAAGAACCCAGTTACAAAATACAGACAGCGCCTCACCCAGTAGAGCACACAGACACTCAAGCAAACACAGAACTGGTTGGAGTCGACAAACTAGTTTTACACGCAAGACTGAATGCAAGCTAGTTTTAGCATGTGATTGCTGATTATTTTGATGGGTAATTGCCATGTACTATAACCCATGTAACCAAATAACGGCCTTTTTTATATCAATGTCTGTTTGGTCTTTTTGTTGTTGTTGTTGTTGGATATTGAAATAAACCAGCTGATAAACAAATCACGCACGCATGTACACACACACACACGCGCACACGCGCGCACACACACACACACACACACACACACACACACACACACACACAAGGGTGCATGATATATTGACTCAATATCGTTATCACGTTGCACAATATTATATTGAAAGTGTCGCGATAAGTATGCAATTTCTTTTATAGTTCAATATCGCAATATCACATTTTGTCAATATAATGCAACCCTAACACACACACACACACACACACACACACACACACACACACACACACACACACACACACACACACACACACACACACACACACACACACACACACACACACACACACACACTACCTTGATGTCATCCTCTTTGGAGATGTCACATGTGACAAATTTGCATGAGCCTGGCCCTGCTTTGTTTAGTTCCGCCTCCAGAGCCTCACCTACTGCACCTGTGTGATTATAGTGCCATACATAGTCACATTTTAGGTTTAAATGCTTTCAGTAACACTCCTTTAGTTATAGGAGGAAAGTAAAGGGGGCAATTATTCAAGTATTGTACATAAGTACAATTTAGAGGTACTTGTACTTTGGAATTTTTATTTTATGCTACTTTATAGTTTTACTCCACTACATCAGAGGGAAATAATGTACATTTGACTTTGCAACATTGATCTTGCAGTACTTTTACTATTAAGCTAAGCAGTAGTGCATAAAGTACCTAACATTTGCTACACATTGACCAATTACAACATTAATAACAATATCCTATAATACAATGTATTATGCATATAGTATTCATAATAACACAATGAAAGGAAGCAGTGTTTCTAAATAAATACTTTTCATATTTAAAGTACAGTTTACTGATACTTTTGTACTTTTACTTGAGTAATATTTTGAATGCAGGACTTTTACTTGTAATGGAGACTACAGTATTTCTACCTATTACTACTTGTACTTGAGTTAGGAGTAAATGTAAAGTCATGTCAATCAAAAACATGTTGGCATGGTCAAATAAAACAGAATTTAACAGGAAAATAGTTGACCAAAATTAATGTTACTAACCTCCTCTTGCACAAAACACCACTTTGGCTCCATTCTCCACTGAAAAAAAGATGCAAAATATTTAGTGCGCCACTTCCTGTCTGATCACAAACAAACCCACATTATAAATATCAATATTCACCAAACACTTTGACAATCCCTCTGCCAATTCCTTTGGATCCTCCAGTCACAATGACAACTCTGTCGTGGTATCGGAGGGACATTTCGGCTGTGATTATGATGATAAATCTTGTCGTAAAACGCCGCAACACTGCACGAGACGAGTATTGATTTCTTTGCTCTAATTTGTCTCTTAGCGTCTCTTCAGTTTACCCACTTCCTTAGCTAGATCAACGCAGTTTGCGTGGGTGAGGTTCAAAGTTTTACCAAATCATGGGGTTTGCTCTGCTGCATTCAGGTGCTGTTGGTAGTATTGGAAATTACAAAACTCACTTAAACTGTCAATAAAGTGGAGAATTTAGTCGCCAAATTGGGAACTTTATTAAATAAAGAACATTAAAACTCCATTTACATAACCTGGAAGGATTACATGAAAACATGTCTGGCTGTTAAATGATGACACACCTGTTTTTCTTTAAATCACTGCAGCAAAATAGAATACCGGCAATAAAACTGCTACTGCTTACAACAACTACAACAATAATAATAATTGTTCATTTTACACAGACGTTTTCAACTATGGCTGCCCTTAATCAATACAATAACAAGACTAGCAAGAGACTAAAGCTACAGCTACAGCACTTTGAGCTAAATGATATTGTCGGCATGCTAGCATGCTAGGTGATGTTTAAGTTCACCATCTTTGTTTAGCCTGTTAGCATGCTATCATTTGCTAATTAGCACTGAACACAAAGTACAGCTAATGCTGATGGGAATAGTTTTGGTGATATTTATATATAGGTATTAGAAAAATGACAATTTTAATAAGTTGACACTATGCAAAATCAGAGGATTGCCGAAGTGGTTACAATTCTTTCTGAGGGGGACATGAACAACCACATTTTGTACCAATCCATCCAGAAGATATTGAGATATTTCACAGAATATGTGAAAACGCTGACTTGCTGACCTCAACGGAAGTAGGCTAGCTACATTTCCAGGATAAAGCCTGAAATGTCACTCACTTTCCTCTCTTTGTGTGTTGCCGTTCTCAAAATCCCTTCCTTCGGGAAACAACAACAAATTTCGATTCAGCAAGCTAAATGCTGAAAATGAAAATTATGCATGGTTCTTTTGGGCAATGATTGTAAAGATTTACAAAGAATATTATTACGGTATTTACTATCTAACGGGGACGTTTTGGACGGCTAATTATGGTTTAATCATGTATCCATCTAATAGATCACGTTACTGTATTGTGTGAACAGTTATCTTCATTTAATATTTTATGTGGCGTTTTCTTTCGCGGGGGTGCAAATGTTCCCCCAAAACAAGTTCCCTCAGCTCCTCACGATTGTGATTGGTTTAAAGACATGCAAACAACCCAAGCGTTTTTTTCTCCTATCCCAGAAAGTATGTGTGATGTAGCCAGACCTTACTCCACAGCGCTGTGGAGATAGGTCTGGCATTGTGAGACTAGGAGATCATCAAACTTATTAGGATTCATCCTCTTGTGACCAATAATCTCTGTAAAAAAATTCATGGAAATCCATTTGATAGTTGTTGAGATATTTCTGTCTGAACCAAAGAGGTGAACAGAACAACCCTTGGAATGACTGCGTCATCCCTATAGCCATTTCGCTTGCATGGCTAAAAATGACAAATTAAAAAAATGCTCCAGCATTAAACATGCAAGTAAAATGAAAAGCTTTCATATAAATGTGTTTCAATTAGACATTGATTAGGCTAGCCTTAGATCATCACAGTCAAAGCTTTAAATCTAACAATATCTTCTGATAGAGTCCAATTTCTTGTTTATTTAATGTACCATACAGGTGCATTTATGATTTTGAAAAGTCAGAAACTGTATTTAAAGGCAACATTTGCAAAGTGCTTCCTGTTGTGGGAATTGTAGTTTCACTGCACACAGACACAGTGCCACACAGAGATGCTTGAGTGCAGACTTCATGATGAGTCTAAAATAACCACAGACATCCAGATGATTTATGTTCATTTAAAATTAAGGCTGGACTGGCAGGTCAGGTTTCATTTGCCATCTTTTAAATTGTGGAAAATTTTGGACAAGCCACAGTCAAGTAGCCAAATGTAATTTAAAATAGATGATGACAGCAAAGTTATGAAAGCAGTTAGAGGGGACAGAAACCAAAGGAAAATACTAACCATATATGTATGTTTGCTCATTCAGAGTTTAAATCACGACCATAACCAACACAACTTTTACTTTTCTTAAAATCTTTCCTTTTCTTTTACATTATAGTTTTGGCCTCATCTGTGTGAGTGTGCAAGTTCATGTCTACACATGCGTGCAAACAGTATGTTTAAGAAGAGTGAGGGGTTGACATTTTTGGGCAGGAAGGGTTGTTGGGGGCAGAGAAAAGGGGAGAGAAGAGGCAGCAGTGCTCTTGGTGGAGGAGAGGGTAGAATATTGAATTTCGGGCCGACAGCATTCCCCGGGGCGCACTGAGCATGACAGAGAGCACAAGTGAAGACAGTGAGTGACCTACAAACAAGCTTTACTATCTTAACTTCACCCACGCTGCAGATTAACACCCCAGCAGCCCCTGAAGGAGCCATGCTGCACCCCCTGCCACCTCTCCCAAACGTGACACATGGAAGAGGAGGAGGGGTTGTCTGGACATCATAATGCAGGAATTGATCCACAAACTGTCTCAGAAGGAGGGAAGGTTTAGCCCAAAAGGCACCCTGAGGTGGAGGTACAGTAGGAGAATCAGGGTCACTCTCTGGAGGCGTTATTAGTTTGAATCAGCGGCAGACGGGTGAGAGGAGGTTTCTACTGGCTGAACTGGACATGGTGATAAACTGGTGAGGAGCATGAAGCCGACTGCATGTGTGGAGCTTTTTGCACCGAGGGTCTGCATGGTGGTAGTTACGGTACAGAATATGGTGGAGAAAGGTTAAAACATCGCATTAACATCAGTGACTACCGGCCTGAACACATTCAAATCACTTATCAAAACATACCTCTTTAGATTAGCCTTCACCTTATAATAATATCACATTTTATTCTACTGTTAGTTGCTGGTTTCACTGTTTGTTTTTGCTTTTAATAGGCTCCTTTTTATGTGTTGGTTTTATTGCTTTATTACTTGTTTTTAATGTGCTTAATATTCTGGTTTTATTGTGAATGTCTTTGAGTACTAGGAAAAACACTATATAAATAAAATAGTATTATTGTTACAAGGGCTTTTGTGTAAAGCCATACAAAATGGGAACATCTCGATACTAATTCTGTTTAGTTTGTAATGGTTTGGTCAGCATTTCTTTTTTATTTTTAATGAAGCACACTTCTCTCTCCCTCTCTTTTATGCAGTTTAATGTAATCTAAATAAGATGTTTGTCCAGAACATTTCTCAGCTGAGTTTGTTCAATTTCAATTTTTTATTAATAAGTTCCAACATATTCTGGGAAAACAATATGTATTATTGGGGAGGCTGTGTTAATGGTTAGTGGATTAATGACAAAATGAAGCAACTAAGGGACAATTTATTTCAAGATATATTTCATATAAATGACCTTTATGTATTTTAATGCACAGACATGGTGATTAAAAAGTGTTATATACTATATATACTATATTTTTCCCTTTTATCTACCCATGTTTTCCTGTTCTGTTGTTTCTGCACAGCAAGGTTAACTTTGAATTGTCTTTTCCAGAGTGAAGAGACACAAAAAAGTAAGACAAGAAACACAAGGAGGAAAGAAACAAAGACTAAGCGATGGATAACCAAGACAAGGGAGGAGGTACAGGAGGAGGAGGAGGAGGAGGGCAGACAAACGAGAAACAAAAAGCTGAGGTCGGTGATGAGGAAAAGTGGACCAAAGATAAACACAACAAGCTGGAGAAGGAGAGCAGTGAGAAGGAGCCGAGCGGAAAGGCCATGAAGGAGAAGCGTCGCTGTCACTGGAGAAGCGACTGGGCTCTGAACGAACGTCTGGCCATCAACGTGTCAGGGATGCGTTACGAGACCCAGCTCCGCACTCTGGCCCAGTTCCCCGACTCCATGCTGGGTGACCCCAGGCGTCGCCTTCGCTACTACGACCCCCTGCGGAACGAACTCTTCCTGGACAGGAGCCGCGTCTGCTTCGATGCCATCCTGTACTTCTACCAGTCCGGCGGGAGGCTGCGGAGGCCCGCCAACGTCCCTCTGGACATGTTCCTGGAGGAGCTGCGCTTCTACGAGCTCGGGGAGGAGATCATCGACCGCTACAAAGCGGACGAAGGCTTCCCCAAGGAGGAGGAGAGGCCCTTACCCGCCAATGACTTGCAGCGCCGCCTCTGGATGCTGTTTGAGTATCCGGAGTCCTCCGGCGGAGCTCGGATCATCGCCATCATCAGCGTCATGGTCATCGTGGTCTCCATTCTCATCTTCTGCCTGGAGACTATGCCTGAGTTCAGGAATGAGAAGGAACAGCGGGAGGTGAGGATGGGTTAAATGGTGCTGATGAGTGAAACAGAGAGGCCGCAGATAGAGGTTACGTATGGAAACAGACCAGATAAGTGAAGGAGCGGGCAGGTAGCTGTCAGGGCGCAGAGGTTAACACTGCGAGGGAGTGATGAGGTGAACGTAGAAGGACAACATGTGCTGACAGGTGTCACATGAAGCAGCTCTTCCAGCACGAGGTGAAAACGTCTTTATCTTCTCTGTCAACACTGAGGGGAAAAAAGGAGAGTAAATCCAAAGGACGATTGGAATCTGTAAAGTTAAGAATCACGGTCGAGGGAAGGGAAAGCAAAGGCAGCAGACAGAGAAGAAGGCGAGGGCGAGGTTTTCCTGAAATTATTTTGGACTTGTCGTTAAATCTGATCCACCCAGATTAGGGCGAAGTAGTGAAGGAATGAAGGAGATGAGCCGGGCAGTGAAACCGCTGATGGAAAAGCAAGAGTAAGGACAGACCGGGCAGGTTAGGTTAACATTGTGGAGATGATATGCGTTGTCACGCACTCGGGGCTGACCCCCAGAGCCAACTAGCACATTCAGGTGGAGTGGATACTTCAAAAGTACTGAGAAAAGAGAGCGAGTGGAATGAGTTATGGGTAAAGAAGCAAGTGTGAAGGGAAGGAAAAGAGACGAGCTTGTCTCACGTTACTCCTTGGAGATCTAAAGGGCTATATATAGGGATAGGACAACCCTAAGAGCACATCAACACATAAACGAATGTCTGTATTAATAAACGGTGTAACTCATAGGCTACACACAGGAAAAACAGCAGGGAAAAAAGGCTCACAGTTCAACTTTTCTGATGACCGACGCAAAATGAAATTCGACCTGCACACTGTTCCTGTAGCCTGGGGACGAGGCGGATTCTGGAGGTTCGGGCAGCAGAATTGACACCGTGGCGGCGCTTGCTGAATTTACGTTTCCCATCACCACCAACAGTTCTCTGTTACTCCCTTACATAGATAGATATGCTCATGTGATCAGAGCATTTGACGCTTTTGGAAAGCTACACAAACACAACAAAACCTGCATGCACAGCCATCCCCACACAATCACTCACTCACCGGATGGTGGGGAAAATCGAACCAACTACATTTGTTTTGTTAGATTCTGATGATGATATTATTGGTTCTATATGACAAGTTATATAAAGCAAGGAGTGTGTGTGTGTTGTGTGTGTGTGTGTGTGTGTGTGTGTGTCCTTCACATATCTCGAGAACCGTTAATCGGATCTACTTCACCTACTTGTAACTTTTTAACCGTAAACCGATTTGCATTGATACATTTTCCACCGTTTTGCTATTCCTCCTACAAATTTCGAGCAATCGTCACCAAATTTAGTACAGAACATCTCTGAACCAAGCCCGAAAAAGTTACTGTTTCTAACGCTTTCTGCTATTGCGACCACATTTGGTGGACATGTGTAGATCTGAGTGGCCATGACACATTTGGTGCCATTTGGCCCATAGGTGGTGCTGTAGCAGCATCATCTAAAGGAAGAATCTCTGTCTGTCTGTGCATGTATGCATGTATGACTGTCCTTCGCATATCTCAAAAAACATTCACTTCCAACTTGGCAAGTGTATCGCTGCAAACCCAATGGAGTGCAGTGTCGAGTGTGAAGTCGATCAGATGAGCGTTTCCGGTGGCCAAGCAATCAACCTGTTCCGAACGGGCACGCATCTTGAAGATTTTCATTTAAATAAATGTCTGTTAAGTCACTATCGTTGAATGAGGTAACACAGCGGTGATTGAGCCTATAGCCCCTTGATGAAAGCCCTTGCATTTGCAGTATTAGGAACTGGTGTTCAACACCACTGCAAACTACAACCTTACCAGTCAACATATAGTTGAGTCAGTCAAAGCGGTGGCAGAAATCTCAGAAGTGGAGATCTGAAAACTGACTGTTGGAAATGCAAGGCCAACCTTATCTGAACTGTGTCAGTCTTAGAATTATTTGGGGACAATATGTGCTGCGAGGTTTACCAGAAGCTTAGAGCAACTCTATCTAACTTGTTAAAAGACACTAATGCCCAGCCATTTCAAACCTGCACCTACTTCCCAGAAAAAAACAAGTCGCCGGGTTAAATGAAGTGTCAGATGTCGCGGCCGTGCCGGTGTCAGGAGTGTAACGCAACCCAGCGTCATATGAACTTAATGTTTTTTTGTGTGCGTTTAAATATAGAGAAACCGATTTATATAAAAGTCCGTAAGGGAAAAATAAAGCCGGGGGAGTGAAAATGGAGAGGAGAGAAAAGTTAGCACAGTATCACAGATCATACAGGCTCGATGAGATCCTGATGACAGGTGTCATACTCCCAATGTGCTGAGAACAAACTTCATTTTGCTTCTTCTCACTTATCCTCTGTCCTTCTTTTCTATCTGTTTACTCTCCTGTAAACTTCGTCTCCATGGAGATACAGTATTTATTATAGCCTTACCCTTCCCCTTTATTCTCATATTTCCCAACTCATGTTTGATA
The DNA here is from genome assembly GCF_010015445.1 of Perca fluviatilis. Taxonomy (NCBI): domain Eukaryota; kingdom Metazoa; phylum Chordata; class Actinopteri; order Perciformes; family Percidae; genus Perca; species Perca fluviatilis. The sequence goes on along the minus strand of NC_053126.1, from coordinate 22,341,986 downwards.
GACAGATGATTAAATATACCTGCCTGGTATAGGCTTTGACTTCTTCTATCTCTGACAGCGACTCTAACAACGTTTCTGTTGTTTTGTTTTACAGAAGTTCACCACCATACCGCACCCCACCATAGCGAATGAAACCATCTTGATCCCACCTGGCTTCACTCCCTTCCAGGACCCCTTCTTCATCGTAGAGACCATCTGCATCATCTGGTTCTCCTTTGAGCTCATTGTTCGCTTCACCTGTGCTCCGAGCAAGGTGCACTTCTTCAAAGACGTCATGAACACCATCGACTTCTTCGCCATCATTCCCTATTTCGTCACCCTGGGCACGGAGCTGACCAAGGACAAGGACGCGCAGGCCTCCGTGTCCCTGGCCCTGATCAGGGTCATCAGGCTGGTGAGGGTCTTCAGGATCTTCAAGCTCTCTCGTCACTCCAAGGGCCTCCAGATCCTGGGCCAGACACTGAAGGCCAGCCTCAGAGAGCTCGCCCTGCTCATCTTCTTTCTCTTCATCGGAGTCATTATCTTTTCTAGTGCCGCCTACTTTGCAGAGGTGGATAGTCCTAACACGGCGTTCACCAGCATCCCTGAGGCGTTCTGGTGGGCTGTCGTGTCCATGACGACAGTCGGCTACGGGGACATGTACCCGGTGACGGTCGGAGGGAAGCTGGTGGGCTCCATGTGCGCCATCGCCGGTGTGCTCACAATCTCTTTGCCAGTTCCCGTCATCGTGTCCAACTTCAGCTATTTCTACCACCGCGAGATGGAGTGCGAGGACACAACCCAGTACAACCATGTCTCCACATCGGTCTGGGAAGGAGAGGATGATGAAGACGGGGGAAATGAGGAAGGCATGGACGAGGGGCATGAACACATGGGGGATTGTGTACCCTTGTACGGGCAAGACAGCAGGGGTATCTGCCCTCCGCTTAACGGGACGCTCCTGGCAGGGCTTTGTGACGGACAGGAAGCTGGTTATCAGAGAGGGATAAACTTCTACCTCAAAGAACCTCTGGTCACTCAGGTTTGACAGACATGATGGACAGGCCTGTCCCACTGTCTCACATCAAGGAAAAGAGAGGGCCAAGATGGAAAGATGCTGGCAGAGTAAAAGACTTGCACTGATATAAGCTCTAATGTGTTACATTTGAGGCTTTTGCATGATTATATTTGACTGATAAGGATCTTTTTTTTTCCTCAATAAATAAATAAAATCTAACCTTTAAAAAACCCTGCAGGTCTTTTGATAAAACTTACTGCTGTAGTAAAGACATATCCAGACACCTCAAAGAATCCTCTATCCAGCTCAAATAAAAGAATAACCTACCTGCCGTACAATAAAGTAGATCATTGGACATTTTATTCTCCTTATATATTGACATGTTTGCTTGCTTGTGGACAGTTTTCTCATATTCAGTTGACTTGCTGTGCACTGACTGAAACACTATCTCGGTTTAATTGGAATTTAGTTGCTGAAAGTGTGCCAACAGATCACACCGTTTCTATTTCCCTATAATTAATACCAAACTATATAGTCCTTTCAGGGAAACATCCAAGAATATTACCAAGAAATTATTCAGAAAGTACAGACCCGTAAAGTAAACCATTACCAAATGATTGAACTTCCAGCCACCATCTTTGTTTGGCTAAATAAAAGCGCTGCAGCTAAGAGAGCAGGTAAAACATCTTCTTTCCTGTGCAGCTGATGGTATTTGTTTTATCGTGGCTGGATGGAGGATTATTTTAGGACTCAAAAATGTCTTTAAAACAGAGTTTTACACTTTAAAGAGTGTTGTTAAAAAAATTGGTGAGGTGCCTGTCTCACTTGCATGTTATCATCACTGCAAACACCACAAATGTAAAAAAGGAAAATTAAATCACCAAAAGTCAATGTAAACTACAAACAGAACTGATGATCCTACCGCTTCAGAGACAGATATTCCAGAGACATACAAAACTTATATAACAACGTTATTATAATATACAATTCAGGTTGTATAATGCCTGTGATGATGGTTTACTGGTGTCACTGTTGCAGCAATGTGAAAACGAAAATGACTGAAGTGCTGAATGCAGGAAATCAATTCACTGCACATTCATCTGATAGTGTTAAGTGAGCCACAGTGCCATTAACTGCTGCTGTGAACATACTGTATAGGAGCTAAGTGAACAGCAAGTGTTGATGCCCTGTACTTGTCAGAGTTATGGCAGAAATGAAGCACTGAAATCTCGCGCTGACGCTGACAACAAAGAGATCGGCTGGTAGCGGTGCAGACAGAGCTCTTGTAGTCAGTCCAAAGCCAGTTTGTAAGCTACATACAGCAGTGCAATATATACAGCCTGGAGAGGTGTGTGGAGAAAGCTGATATCAGGTCACAGACCACATACTGTAGCTCAGAGCCAGCTGACATTTATACTAACTGCAGTGTCTAGAGCAACACTGTGCTCTGATGGTCCGAGGCGATAGTGGTAGCACTAACAATCTTCACAGCTTTGTCCTCACGTCAATGAGAACAACTTTCCCTAGATGTGTTATTAAACTGATGTCGAACATGTACGGTTCCCTTCAGCTGAATCCCAATCAGCGACTCATTCATCGGCTGTTTGGCTACCAGCTGACTTAAGGCTGCATACTGGACTGCTTTATGTTAGTATTACTTTTGCAGAATATTTGCATCAGTGGGATGAAGTATGAATTTCTAACAATTCTTCAATTTATCTTAAAACAGCTTCTCAATGGAAATTCTAGAAGACATTGTATATTATGATAAACTGTAATCAAAAAGTTATATATTTTGCAAAAATATTGAATCTAATTTACCCCACTTTCCCAAAATACAGCTAAATACACCAGATTCCAGCAGAACTTTGAGGAGGTCAATAGCATGATGTGGAAGATGTGTATTCAGCCATTTTTTGTCAAAACCTTTGAGCATTTGGAAGATACTGAGAGTATGGATTAGCAGATAAAACAGCAGAAATGTGGTTATTTTGGGAGATTGATACTTTATTTGGTGAAATGTTGTCACCATTTGAATCCATTGTAATTTAAATGAATTTGAGTGAGAATGCAGCCATTTAAGAAACATTTTTATTCAAGGCTAAAGGAGATGAATCTAAGATAATTTCATAACTTGTTTTGACTGTGTGGATGTAGTGTGACCTGCAGTATATTCTGAGGACAGATGTGGCTGTGTATTTATATGTCTTACTTTATTTAATAAAGTTCATATTTAATCACTCAGGTCATGGATTTCTGAATTCCTTCCAAATGACTGTGCAGTGACTCGGGAGAATGTAATGATGTGTGCTTGGATCTACACGTTTTAAAAGCATCATGAGGCTTTCACACAGTATTATTAGAGGGTGATGCATACTGGAGGCTGCACATCTCAGTTTCTGTCAGTATGACGGTCAGAAAAGATATTGTGTAGGACAGATTGTATAGTAAGCCGTATGCATATTGCCCTGTGCATGTGATGAGTCAGTCTGCCTCTAGATGTCAGACTGTGTTTTAAAACCAGGACATCTGTCTCACTCCTGCTACCACTGGATTTAATTTACAGTAATGTGACATGAAAGACTTCAGAGAAACCGAATGCAAAATTTTCCCTCTTGAAATGATCATGTTCATTGATGCCCTATGATCCAGATGACTTACATTATGTTGTTTTCATTCCATGACATATAAAAAAGACTTTGACTGAATTATTATAGTTATTATACTAAAGCAGATAAAACGTGTGATTGCATCAGGTATTTGAGTCAAGCCAAAAATTACTATTGCTTTATAATATGGTGGTTCTAAGCACTGTAACTCTAACTGAGGAACACAAAAACAAACGCACACACACACACACACACACACACACACACACACACACACACACACACACACACACACACACACACACACACACACACACACACACACACACACACACACACACACACACACAGTCTTCTGGATGATGATGGCTGCAGTGATTAAATTCCTGACCCCCCTGCTGCCTCAGATGGTGTGATATCCTCATGTCATGTGTCTCTCTCGTGCTACAGGACAGATTAGTGCTTTGTTCCACAGACATCAGCCAGAACATCATCACAAATTTGAAATTCACAACACATTGTCAGACTTCCAGATTTCTGCTGACCTACAGCATTTCACCATTTCCCTCTACCTAACTCAGCTCTCCTCTCTGACGTGCAGGGACCTGGAGCTATAACGTTAGCTCTGCTTGCAATTACCCACAGTGCCCTTATGCTGTCTGGGAAGAATGAAAAGGAATGACGTCTTTCCGACCATCTGCCGTCCTCCGATTCCTCTCCCATCCCTCACTCTCTCCTGCCTTGCCCATCTCTAACGCTTCTTTGAGAGGATTAAGTGTGTTGGTATCTCTGTGTGTCTTTGTCTCATCAGCGTGTAAGCGCTGCCTCGTGAGTAATGTTTGCATGTGTGTTTGTTGCAACTTTTCCATCCAGTAATATCTTTGTCTGCAGGATTGTTCCTGCGTCTTTGGTCATCAAACACTGACGCCTGTCCCCTTTCGACTGCAAATCCCTCCACGATTGTACAAAGTTACTTAAGCAGCAGAGAAAACACAACAGAAATGCAATTATTTTAAATAAATCTCTACGATTTTATTACATACACTATACACACGAGCTGGACCTGTGAATCTGAGTTAAGATTTAAGGACGTGGGGAGGCAGTTGATGAACTTAAATTTAAAATGAGAGGCAATCCAGTTGGGAGGGAGAGACTGATGACGCTATTTTACAGCAATTTTAAAAATGATAAGTGAGAGTAGAACTAGTAAATTTAAACATACAACAAAATAAAAGCGGAATCTTGCCTATTACTCATCATTTCAGACACCAGACCACAACAAGAAGATACAAACCATAGATGATATACACAATATTAACATCAAGATGAGAGGTGATGTGCAAGAACAGCACCGAGGACGAAAATGTAAAGAGATGCAAGAAGGTAGGGAATTATAAAAATAATGTCTGCTGGTTGTATATTCTTTCATTTACATGAACCTGTTGCTATTCTCAAGGTTATTTAAAGGAATAGTTTGACATTTGGGAAAAATGCTTTCTAGGCGATCAGCACGCCCTCACTTTGGAGAAGCAGCCATGCAGACATGGAGGCTAAGCAATGTACTGCTGTGGACTGGGGTCAGCAGCTAAACGTATTGTAGCCACCTAAAAAAATAAACATCTGTTTAAGTGTACACTATATTTAGAATATTTTCACTGCTTTACCTTTACTTTTACAGCCCTTTACACGGCGAAACTGAGCTGTTCTCTATGCTCTCTTCAAAGCCACCAGACTCCTTTCACAAAAACGTTTTACCTCCCAAAACACAGAGTTGCTGGTCTACCGCTGCCTCAACCTCAACCAGTTAGTTTCTGTTATTGTATGACTTCGGTGTTTTAAAGGCATAGTTCAGATTCACGAAAATCACACAATAACACAAACTAACCGATGGGAGCAGCGCTAGACCAGCAACTGTTTTCTACAGTGAAAATATTCTAAATATAGTGTACACTAAAACTCACACTCGTTTTTTCTTTTTTTAGGTTGGCCTTTTTTTAGGTGGCTAAAATACGTTTATTTGCTGCCCCTATCCACAGCAGTACATTGCTTAGCTTCTGTGCCTGTCCACCGCCATCTACTGTAGGTAATACACTGAATATGGAAAAGTACCACATACAACCCCGCTTCAAATTATCTGAACTATCCCTTTAACATGTTGTATTTTGTTTGTTTAATCCACACAAAAACAAAAGTGTAAAACCAAGTTGTGGCTTTTTGGACACTTACTTTATGTGCTGGACTATTTCTCAACTGGCAGGAAAGCAGTGGACACTACAGAAATGTTCAGCTTCCAGACCTGAAATATTCCGGCACATAACAGCCTATAAAATAGTGAATTGAATTCCTCCCAGGAAAATTAGTAGAAGTACAGGAGAAGGAGTTGAGCAAAGGTAAAGGATCAACTAATAACTCATGCTTGCGCTTTTAAATGCTGGTAACACCAAAATACTTTTATCATTGGGAGCAGACTCACAATTTCTCTCCTATCAGGCAAATTTAAGGAAGTTCAGACATACAGGAACATTTTAAATTTGGTTAGGAAATCAAGACAGTGATGGAGACATGATTTAACTGGGGAAACAACTCTCCATTTAAGCTCTTTTGCAGGAAACCAAAGGCCGACAGGCCTGGTTTTAAGGGCCATCTCAACATTTTAATATATATGCATATCAAGCTCAAAGTGAGCTCATTGATCACTTATACAAAAGTTCTTTCTTAAGAGCAGTAAACTGAAAATACATCTGAAGGGTAGCAATGTAACCAGCCAGAAATCCACTGTGGACCTCCAAAAGCTGTCGATTTGGAAGCTTTTTGGTGGTAAAACTCCAATCATGGCAGGTCGCTCGGCAGCATGGGGTGCCTCCGATCATAAGCAGTGTCGTCACTCTCCTCGCCGTCGCTTACTTCACCCAAAACCCTCTCTCTCTCCTCCTCTTCGGTTTCACTCTCTCGCCTCAGACGCTCCCGCTCCCTGTCTCTCTCTCTGTAGGAGCGTGGCATTGTGGGAATCTGAGAGGGCAAAAAAGGACATAATGAGAACATGTAGTTTATAATAAGTGACAAAAAAAAAGGTGAATTTTATAAATGTACATGTTGTAAATGTTGTGAGGTATACACCAGGGTTTGGAGCGATTTGATCATTGTACCTGAAAAAAGGGCTGGGCAATATATCGATATTGTGATATGAGACTAGATATCATCTTAGAGTTAAGAAATATTACACAGAAAATGTTGCTTTATCACAAGAGGAGCAAGATGGCACAAAACGTTAGCCTTAACAGTGTCGCTGTCCTGTAAAAAAACATGTATCTCCAAGATATAAAACTTTTACCATGAGTTGTGAAAATGCATTTTTTTAATTATCTGATGTGTTTTTAAATGGTTTATTTATTTTAAAGGTCCCATATTATGCTCATTTTCAGGTCCATACTTGTATTTTGGGTTTCTACTAGAAGATGTTTCTCTACTTTAACCAATCAAAAAACACATTATTTTTTTCAAAATTTACCTGCATTCAACCCTCTGTCTGAAACGCTCTGTTTTAGTGCCTGTCTCTTTAAGCAGCCCTCCCAAAAAAGCCCAGTCTGCTCTGATTGGTCAACGTTTCCAGGTCTTCCGCATCTGCGGCCCCGTAGTCAGCCGGGGAATAACTGTACCGGCCCTTTCTACATATATATATAGTACAGTTGTGACATCACAACCGTACGGAAGCCCTGACGGCTCATTTAAAGTCACCTTTTTTGAATATGGGCTGTGTGCATTTCTCTGTGGATTGAGTGTTTTGAAACTTTCACAGTATTTATATAGCACCTCAACCTGCTTTATAATAAAATATATAATAAAGGGGTGGCCTCTAGCTCACCCAGTAAGACCATTCGCCCCATGTTGGCTGAGTCCTGCAGCGGCGCAGGTTCGAATTTGACCTGCTGCCCTTTGCTGATAGTCATCCCCCATCTCTCTCCCCCTTTCATGTCTATCCACTGTCACTATATAATAAAGGGAAAAGCCCCCAAAAACAATAAAAAAAAGACATGGAAATCTCACTTTTCACAATATGGGAAATTTAAGAATTCTTCTTAATCCATAAAAGAACACTTTATCCATCAGTTGATCTGAAAAGTTAAAAATCACCAAACCTGGAGATACATGGTTTTCTTTGGAAGGTGACAATAGTCTAAATGGTTGCTGTGTTGCATTTCAGACGCCTCCTCGTTCTAAGGATGCATGCTAAAGTGTGTTCTTCAGAGGACTGAAAGTTAGTAGGTGAACCACCAGATCCAGAGGAGCCGTGAACTTTTACATGTCCAACAAATACAGGGTCCTAAAATGTGGACTAAAAAGGAAGTGACCGTTTAAATTGGACACAGTGTATGTAAGCAAAAGAGTCTTCTATTACTCAACACACAGAGTACTTTCATGCAGTATCGCAAAGGATACGTGGATGGTTTAGGAGTCCACTGTATGTTCTGACCATCAGGTCAATCTCCAAAAACATGGTGTATCTTTTTAAGCAAATTTAAAGTATCATTGTATCATAGAGGTACACATATTGTGTGGCGTTAGAACCAGAAGAAGCAGAAGTGGGTAGTTACCTGGTTGTCGTAGCTGGGCAGGGCGCAGTAGCCCGCCTCCGTCCTGCGGAGGAGGCATGGTGAATGGGTACGGAAAGGCCGGGGGGAGTGGGAGCAGACGGAGCGCGGAGAGGGAGAGCGGATGGAGCGTGGGGATGGAGATCGGATAGAACGGGACGGTGAGTAAGTGATGGATTGAGACTGGGAGAGACTGTGGTGGTTTTGTTTGGGTGGGCGAGGGGAGCGGGGTGGCAGCGCGGGCGGTTTGATGGGGTCAATCAGGTCCATCTCGGTGAGGATCGGGGGCGGAGGGATGAAATCGAGCTCCTCCTCTGGCTGGAGCATTTGCATTTCTGCTGCGTCAAGTTCGGCAAGCTCCGCCTTCGACAAGTGGTCCACGATCCCGGCGCCGAACGAGTCGCCCACCACATTGATGGAGGTACGCATTCTGTCACTGGGTGGACAAACAGTATCAGTGTCAGCGGGTGAAATAGAAGAGAGCCACCGAGAGCTGAATAACACCAGAACCTTTATAACTCCTCTTTCAAATGTTACTGTATAAAAAGCTCTGGAGCGTCAGAGCAGGGACTCTTTGTCTCCTGCTATTCACACACAGTCATACACACTCCACTCTCCAGACACCTGACTCACAGCAGCCAGTCGACAGCGATGAGCAGACTGATGTCCTGAGTAGGCAGCCCCACAGCCGTCAGGATCAGTAGCATGGTAACCAGTCCGGCACTGGGAATACTGGCAGCTCCAACACTGGCCAGGGTAGCAGTCATACTGGGGAGGAAAAAGAAGACAATTTTCAGAACGAACCAAACAGAGGTTCTAAGGGCATGACACGCTAACTCCATTTTAGACGTCTAACAAAGGTGTACTCAATTTAGTTAGATGCTGCACTTGAACACACCACAAAGAATGCAGAAATCAGACACGCGTGCATTTGTTATTTGTCAGTAGTTTGTAAAAAGAAAACTCCAAGCCTCAGCATTGCTACAGACGAAAAAACAAAAAAGACATGGCCAAACATTTTCCTCTCATTACGTCTCGTTTCATACATACAGCATATTGGAATATACCATTTAAAATATGCTTGATAAAAAGGTGCAACTGGCACTGCAACATTTTGAAATAATGTGATTCTCTAACTACCTCTCACCAACTGTCTTCAGTGCTGATTCAACATTCTTAGTCATCTAAAAATGGGCCAATCAACACAATTAGTTCAATTAACTAGGTGTGTCCGAGCCCTGAAGGGATCAGATACCACTTGCCGTTAGGGTTGGCATTATACACATATCTGCCAGCTGACTTATGTGTTATGTGCTCTCCAGCCAATCTAAAAGCAGTCACTGACAGTGAAAGCACAGATGTTTGGGTCGGCATAAAATCAGCCCATGTAAATGTGGACGTTGTCTCAAAACACGAGTCGGAAGTTGGTCATGACAGTTTTTGGACAAGGTGGTTTGAAGGTTCTGTGTAGTAATGAAACCCTGCTGCATTATTTGTTATGATTATAAATCAACAAACTTGCAATCCATGATGTCTTGCATTGTATCAGATGAAGTATGAATCCTAACAGAAATCTGAAACACATGAAATAGTAAAAGTGGAAATTTAATCTGGAAACATTATGCAGGGAATATCCAGCCCAGCTGCTTGGAATGCAAACGTGAGAATCTGAGGGATGAATGAGCTAAAGGGAAATTAATTTAATGTATCACAGTTTTCTTGACTTTGTTTTAGTTGATAACAACACAGTCCAGTAAATGTGGTTTTGATAACTTGCAGGTGAAAAACTGGAGTAAATCCTATTGAGTGTTTTGGATTATAACCTTTCTTTTAAAAGTTGTTTCCACGGCCATATTTTCAACATCTAACAGATAGGGGTGGGGGAAAAAATCGATACAGCATAGTATCGCGATATTTTTCGTGGCAATACTGTATCGATACACAGACGCCAAGTATTGGTCTTTTATGATATATGTGTTGGTCAGTCTGTCTGCTTGACAAACCCCATTTTGCAGCAATAAAATTGAAGTGAGATGAACAAACAGAGAAATGTATCTTTTTAGATAAAACAAATGTTGACAAAATTGTCCTTTAGAGTTGGAAAAAAGGTAATAAATTGCAATATATCGCAGAATATTGCAATATGTTTAACATCGCAATAATAATGTATCGTGACATAAGTATCGTGATGATATCGTATCGTGAGGCCTCTGGTGATTCCCACCCCTACTAACAGATTCTACAGGATCTTCATTTTTCGCGGAAAAAGAGGTTGCAAAGTATAATCCTTTTTATACATTATTGCACAGGTTTAAAGCAAGATGCCATTACAGTAACCTTCCACAGCATTACTTTAAAATTGGATTCAATAACAAAGATACATGCAGATAATTGCAGAATGTGAGTCGTGGTATTACATATTCATGTGACCAAATAAAAAAATAAAAACCAGCGTGCCTAAAATGTCAGATACGTTTTTGAAAGTTGACCCTGTTAAGCCCGCTTTGTGTAAAGCGGGGTATAATCTTGTGGTTTGCAGTTACAGAAGCTGGTCATACAGCAAAAAACCTGGTGTGTTAATTTCCCTGTGTCGTACATGCAATGCTTGTATGAAAGTGGTATCTGAGGAAAAAATAGGTTTATAGCCAAAAGAAACCAAATCTCTTAATGTTTCCTGACTTCTTTTGTTTTCAGACATAAATCTTTATTTCTCAGAAGAATGCTGCTAGTCATGACATGTTTGCAATTAGAGCAATTATCAGTTCATGTTGCTCCCAGATGTGACTGCAGGCCAGTTTGGACACTGTTTATTTCACGATGTTGTTCATCTGATCTCAGGGCTCTGCGTTACATCTCAATCCTTATACCATTGCTAATTATCACCCCGCTGTGACGTTAAGTGGGACAATCATAAGATTTACACAACATATGGATCTTATTCGAGTGGTTAAAGGCTGTTGATGAAATACATACAATAAACAACTTCAAAGTGCTGAGCATCATTTGTAACTCTGCGGCCACAACAAGCTAAATCCGATCCAAGTAGACTGGTTCCAATCAGACATGAATGTTTTGCTGAAACCGCAGAAATTTTACTTTCTTACTGCATTCATGCAGAGTTCAAAGCTGCCGTTCGTCTCTGCACATTCTTAAATTAAAGTTCAGCTTCAAACTGTTGTAGTTCATATGAAAAGGCCTTTGGACTTTAGTTTACACTGGTACACAGGAATGTTGTAATGCAATGTTGACTTACACAGTGTGTGGCCCATTAAAATCAACAGAATTGTAACTTCATGCTACTTAGCTGCATTAAGTTAAACTATTTACCACCAAAGCCTTTTGTAAAAAAATTTAAAAAAAGAAACACAAAAAAACATGATAATTGAAATTAATGAATCTGAAAACTTTTCATGGATCCCCTGGCAGAGTGGATGGACCTCTGGGGGTCCCTGGACCAGAAACCTGTGTGCTGAAATAATAAATAATAATAAAAGAATTCCTCCTCCATTCAAAAATGTGTTTTGTTCCATATATTATTCCTTCACTTGGATACTTGATCTATAGACCGGAGAATTTGACACTAGAAGGCTTTTTTCATATTTATCTGCTCAAGTGGAAAGATCGAGAATGGACTTTGTGTCCAGTGGTTACACTTTTGAAATTATAGATATTTGCATATTCATAAATTCTGGATTAGTAGATGAGTCAAATTAGACTCAAATGTTGATGGTGATTTTTTTTTATCTTACTAATCTTCTTAAAACATGTCTGGAGGAGATCTTTAGGTAATTTGAAGGGGTAGCCTAGTTTTAGATTTTTTTTAATGTGGGATTGTATGAGGTACTTATCCATAGTCGGTGTGTTACCTACAGTAGACGGTAGCTTTGGTGTTTTAAAGGGTTAGTTAGGATTCACCAAAGTCACACAATAACACAAACTAACTCATCGCAGCAGACCAGGAACTCCCGTGTTCTGCGAGGTAAAATATCAAAGGAGTCTGGTGGCTTTGAAGAGAGCATAGATGGATATACCGGCTTCAGCACCCCATGGAAAAGAGCTGTCTGACGGCAAGGTAAAGCAGTGAAAATATTCTAAATTTTGCGTACAAACTGATGTTGATTATGGCTGGATAGGTGTCTAAAAAAACGTTTAGCTGCTGCCCCTATCCACAGTAGTGCATTGCTTAGCTTCCATTTCGGTACTCCTGCCTGCTTCTCCAAAGATAAATACCTCATACAACCGCCACTTCAAAATATCTGAAATGACCCTTTAAGGCAGGGCCTTAAAGGGATGTTTGATATTGACAATGTTGTTGTGGAGTGGCTAACAAAGGGGTGTGTCTGTGGAGCATCGTTTGGATATTATTAACACACACGATAGGCCTTTTATCTCTCTTACCTCCTTTGTAGAAACTCTCAGTAGCAAATGTTAGGTGGTTGGGAACCACAGATTTTTATGAAACTTTGCAGTATGAAGCGCTCAATTGTATTTCAAAATAAAGACACAAACAGGGAAAGATCACGAGGCGTGTGTGTGTAGAGGACGTCCACCGTGTGTCTTACCTGACAGTGATGATCTGTCCGCTGTCCAGGGTGATGTCATTCATCTGGGCAATAAAGATGGCTGCCACGGCCTCATACAGCGCAGTGCCGTCCATGTTAATGGTGGCACCTATGGGCAGCACGAAGCGAGTCACTCGCTTATCAATCTTCAGATTTTCCTCCAGGCAGCGGAAGGTGACGGGTAACGTTCCTGCGCTGAGAGAAGAAGGCCCCACAAGATGCAGAGTTAGGGAAAAAAAAAAAAAAAAAAGTGCAGATGTACAAAGAACAGGAGCGCAGTGTCTGTTGAAGGACATAAAATAGGTAGACAGGTGGTGAAAGACAGAAGTGCAGAGGTGAGGAGGGAAGTGAGGGGGTTAAGTTGGGGTAGAGACAAAAAAAAAAATAGTGGAAATTTGAGTCGGCTGCCAGCCTCCTCCTAACAGCTGGTGTAGGCCACTGTTGCAATCCTTTAACATGTGATTTAAAGGAATTTGATTCCTGGCCCTGCTAAGCTCGGGTCATAATATAATTAGAGAAAACGATGATAGGATTACCCACATTCACTAAAGCCTCAGTAATGTGCCAAAATGACAGTTGGTTTTTAGCAGCGATGTAGACTCCGAGGCAGGCCGAGCCAAGCCGAGCCAGGCAGGATACAGCGGGGCCAGTTTAGCTGCTGACGACTAATCCGAAGGCTTAGACATTTACAACACAGGATCTGTCTGACATGGTCTCATCTATGATAGCCTGTGCTTACACACATTTGGCTCCGCCGTACTGATTTGTCTGCGTAAATACACATTTTCGCCATTTGCCGTTTCAGATTCAACCCGAATAGCTGAAAGCGAGTAGCAGGCTACGCCGATCAATCATAGTAAGTACGGCAGCTGCTCGAGGAATAGATGTTGTAAAAGAACCATGTGACACACATGTGTTAACACATTCCCAAACTTCCACACACGTATACACACACTTCCTGCAGGCTGTCCTACCTGCTAGCAGTGCCCAGAGCTGTGATCCAAGCCTGGAAGATTCCAGAGTAGAAAGTAAAGGGGCTTTTTCTGGTGATTGCAAAGAATATAGCAGGAAGGATCAAGCCCCCGTGGATCACCAGGCCCACAATCACGGTCACCATGTACATGCCCAGCTGCCTGGCAACCATCTCAAGGTCCCCGATGGCCGCAATCTTTCCTGCGATCAGTGAGGCGATGCCGATAGGAGAGTACCTAAGCACAGAGTTAGACTTATCAGAGCTGGAATGATTACTTATGATAACTTGCTATTGTTCTTCATTACTACATTTTTTATTCTTTTTAAGGCTGACTCCTAAAATTATACTAGTCATTTACTACTATACTAAATTAGTATATGTGATTATACTTATATGTACTGTATATGTATTTCTATGTTTTCTTTACTGCATCAAAAATCGATCTGTATTTTTCTGTTTTCTATCATTTGTAAAGAATTTCTTATATATGCGAAGCACTCTGAAACTGTTGTTTCGTTATACATATTTAAATAATTATATATTTTAAGCCTGCAACTAATGATTATTTTCATTATTGCTTAATGTGCAGTTTATTTTCTCAATTCACTGATTATTCGTCCAGTCTATATGACATCAGAAATGTAATGAAAGAATATTCACTACACTGTAATGATTACAGTTTCCCACATGTGATTTTCAGTTCCAAACATTATTATTATTATAATGTAAGATAAGGAAAAGCAGCAAATCTTCACATTTAGAAAGCTGGAACCATTAAATATTAATTCTTTGCTTGAAAAATTATTTCAACAATGAATCAACTGTTAAAATAGTTGTGAATAAATATTCTGTTGATCGATTAATTGACTAATTGTTGCAGCTCTAATTTATTTAAACTTAATCAAACCTTCAGTCCTAAATCATGCTCAAACCTGAAAATTTAAGTTGAAGGTGGATCTCGTAGTTTTTATCTTAGATGCTATCAAGCATCATCATTTGTACTTGAGGGGTGAAAGTACTAGAGCTGAGACTTTCAGTATATTAATTGATTGGTCAGTTCATCAGCAACTATTTTGATAACTGATCATTCGTTGAAATACTTTTTTGGAGCAAAAAAAAAAAAAAAGCCAAATATTCTCACGATATTTTAAGATGTCACTTCAGCCTCTGAGAAACAATTACACCATTTTATGACTAAAAACCACGAAGTGATAAGAGAAAGTAATCGTTAGTTACAGCCCTAGAAAGCATATTACCTGGCACGTGGATGCATTCATCAGTTTGGCCAAAAAACAACCATCCTTATTTCAATCATTTAAGTGTGAAATGTCAACACCTAATCCATCTTCATTCACTGTCAGAGCACTTCTCACTTTGAGAGGACTTGACACATTCTTGGATCTCTGGTTTCTGGTTTTGGAGTGCAGTTGTTCCCCTTCATGAATACAGACGGCTGTGGGACGCATGAATTAAAGCGGTGTTCCCCTTTAGGCCTTTCCTGGTCCGAGTCAGAGCGGGTCGCATCACAACAGCGGCCTGCTCTCTCCCAGGTCAGCTGCATGCTGAACCCTGAGCCTGGCATTCAGGGACAGTTGTTTGGTGGAGTATGCCGTGTATATGA
This sequence comes from Perca fluviatilis, assembly GCF_010015445.1. Lineage (NCBI taxonomy): Eukaryota > Metazoa > Chordata > Actinopteri > Perciformes > Percidae > Perca > Perca fluviatilis. The sequence continues at coordinate 22,326,635 of NC_053126.1, read as the reverse complement.
TGTGATGGATGGGTTCCTTGTATGATATGTGTTTTTGTATACACTGGACTCTGTGTTTGGCGAGCTCCATAGGCCCGTGAGTAATCTGTTTATACTGTGTGAGTGATATGAACAAGGACACAATTCCTTTGGTGTCCAGCTGCACGTGTAGATGGCCTAGGAGAGCTGCAACACAAGCATCCTGCTGTTTCTCTTCTAACCGCCTACCCTGCCCCCTTCACATCCTTTCCCGTCCCTGCTCTGAGTGCCACTACTCTCTCTTTCTCTGTGTGACTAGCCGGGGTCCTGCGAAGCCTCAAGGCGTGCACTGCTCTCTGAAGACATGCTCTCACATGTATCTTTCCATGGCCCCCTGTCCCTCCCACACGCATCTGCTTTCTGCTCTGCTGCCAAGTGGCTCCTCTGCCGTCGGTGGATCCATTACATTTTGGAGATCATCCACCCCGGCTCCCCTGGGAGCCCACAACATTGTTCCGGGCCCCAGCTCCTGCTTCTCCCCAGCATACCAAAGACCCCAGCATGTGCCAGGGAAACCCTCTCTCTCTCTTTTCTCTTTCCATCTGTCCGTGTCCTTCATTAACACTTTCTCCCTTTTCCTCTTCCTTTCGCTCCTCTTCAGTTTCGATGTCCGACACTCTTGCTCCCTCCCACAATATGTCTCATGTACGCAGTCTTCGCCTTATCCATCACTGTCACTGACCTCTGTGTGTGGTATCTCCACAATGTCAAAGTAATGCAGCCGTTGGCCCGAATGAACAAAACCAGAGACACGTTATGCACACATGCCGCATGGACGCACACAAACACACACCGTGGGAAGGGGTGGTGGGGGGAGGACAGAGACACTGACCACATGATCATGGAAACCATCGTCATGATGATCTCGTTGAGGATGTTGAAGAAGTCGCACATGATCTTCCCTCGCTCGCCCATCCTGCTCATGCAGATCCCAAAGGTGATGAAGAAGCCAATCAAGCCTGGAGGAAGACACAAAGCAGCACGTCACTGGAGACTGCAGGAAAGTACTGTAGTTCTCAATGCAAAGTCAGGAAAATGAAATGCAGGGAGCTTCAAACCATTCAAAGAAGAAAATAATATCAGCGCTCCGCCACTGACTCACCGAGGACATTCATGCCCCATTTGTACTCCAGTTTCTTCCTGCTCACCAAGACAGGTTCGGTTTGGTTTGGTGGTGCAACCAGATCCTTTTTCAGCACCGTCTGAACCTGGAGGGAGGACAGAACCACTTTCAGATTGATCAGGGGTTCAGACGGTAATGCCGTGCTTCCACTGTATGGTACGACTCTGCTCGACTCAACTCACTTTTTGGTACCAGTATTTTTCTCTTTTTGGTTTCCACTGTGAATAATAATATATAATAATAATAATGAATAAGTGTATGCGTGATTATCAGCTGATCGCCATAGCGACAGCTTGTGAAACTGCCGTGACATCATCTTCAACGGGACACTCGCTGAATCCTCATCCCTTTATCAGCAACCAAACAGAGGAATGTCTGCCCTTCGTCAATTGTACGCCATAATGTACGTACTGCACGCTGTAATTTTGCGGGGTGCCATTTTTAAAATCTGGGTGGAGTGAATAAAAACATTGCGGTCGCTATTGATAATATCTTGGCTATTTAATAATGGCGGGTTTGTGCAGGATGTCCCGTGCTCTCTCAGACCAATCAGTGGTCTGCAGTGTTTAAAGCCCCTGACACACCAACCCGACGGCCGACCGTTGGCAGAAAAGGCAGTCGGACTGATCAGTCGGCTACCCGAGGTCCAAAAGGTGCCTCGGAACACACCGAAGCGACGCCGACTTGAGAGTATGTTCTGCGCGTGAGCAGGACGTAATACGTCTCCATAACAGCAGGCGCCGCTAATCTGTATTGTCACCCGAAAAATGAAAACAGGCAGCTGATTGGACGAATGCGAATGACGGCTTCGTTCGGAATACAATCTCATATTTTACGAAGATAGTTCACCAAAACATGTTTCCGAAATCATTTTAAGCGAGAAATAGGCCATACAGTTGCAGAATCTGTCTTCTTTTCAGATCGACAAAGGTCAGTTTAAAAGATTTTCGTCAGATTTTGAGAGGCTTAGTCATGCTCATCCCGCTCGTCATTTCTCCACCAATCAGATTGGTCATTGAGTCCGACTGCCCGCCCTTCGAACAGCAAGTCAAGGCCGGCCAAAATGAAGGCCGACATCTCCTCCAACGGACGACGGCACGGAACACAGCGAACAGACTTGAGTCACTGACCTCGCAAGACTATCGGGTTGGTGTGTCAGAGCCTTTAACTACACCTTTTAGTATCGCCTCAGCTCGCTTGGAACGTTGGCCGAGGTGTCAAAAAAAGTACCTGGTGCTATCCAAAACTTTTGCTAATGGAAAACCGAAAAAGAGCGAGTTGAGAAAAGTTGAGCTGTATAGCATGCAGTGGCAAAGCGGCATTATTGAACCGACCAGATTTTTTTAAACTCATATTAAACGTGTGCAAACAAAAGCTTGGCAGCAGCGCAACACAAACAGATTTGTGTCTAGAGAAAAAAGACAAAAGAGGGAACACGCGATTCCCACGTAAAGACAACAGAAAAAGGGAAGGAAAAGAAAGGAGAGACAAGAAGGTTGAAAGGGGAAGGACGATTCCTTCCTGCAAAAGCAATTATGCCTTTTATGACTTCAATGAATCCCAGATGAGTACAAACAAAAGAAGCAGTAAAACAGAGATGCAGACAGAGAAGAGAGAGAGAGATGTGACGAGTGAAGAAAAAGGGAAGAAACAGAGAATACCCCAGGGAGGAGAAGTCTATAAGCTGGTGCTCAGCAGTGCTCTCAGTTCCCCAGCAGATGCCTTGCTGTGGTAAATAAAGACGTAGCATTACAGATGTAAAGAGATTAGCAGGAGCAGAAGGGCTGAAACCTCAGCCAGTCTGACACTGACAATTACTTGGAATCATTCAGACACACACACACACACACACACACACACACACACACATGCATGAGAGAAAGAAGAGGGGGGGAGACAGGATTTGGACGGAGAAGAACTCGCATCATGATTGAGACTTGGATTATCGTTTAAAAATGATCATCTTGGATAAACACTCATCCTGTCCCATCCACCATTAGCCAACTGATCATTACTGTAACTGAGTATTCAGACGTAAAATCACAAAGCTTATTTTTCAGTTTTTATTCAAAACAATGTGGATCATTTCTGATTTTGAACTTTTTGCAAAAAATCCTTATCCTTCAAAACAGGTTTATTAAATGGCCCAAACATGACAAATTTCTATCTCCATTTGCCTATTTGCCGAAAGTTATATCTTATTTGACCTTAATTATTCTGTGTAAACAACAGTAAAAAATAACATATATTCAAATTGCAATAGTATTAAATAAAAAGGGTCTCTGATGTTGCCCTACATTAGTTGTTTTATTTGAGGAGCTCTACTCGTATTCACATTAATTAAACTTCATCTTTATGTGGAAAATTACACTACAAAGGTTACACTTGTGTATGATGTACATGAACAGATGGTCCTGTTAGTCAAATCATCCTCTCACTCATTCCTGACACATGCAGAAAGCATTGTGTATGGAGTTTGGAGGACAACCAGATTCTCCAGAGAATCACCAGTCGTTAACAACTCTCTGTGCTTCCTTCATTCTGTCAGTTAATACCTTGTACACTATGACCATTTCAGGTTCACATAAAGGGGTCTTTCTTTGATGCAACTTTTAGTTATAAGAATTTGATAATAATTATTGACAAACCTATCTCAAGATCCATTGAAAAGTGGTTATGGAGCTTTAGATCAGTGGTCACCAACCTCTACCTGTGACCCTCTGTGCATGTCTTTGAGATGTGAGCAGTTGAATCAAAGAGTGATTTTCTCAGTGCTTCATTTGACTACTTTGTTGAGGGCTGAAGAGACTATAGGCTAGACTAGACAGTGTTTCACAGCAAAGATTGGAGAAAAGTAAACATTATGTAAAAGTAGGGATGGGCGATATGGCCAAAATCTTCTATCCTGATTCCCAATATAGGTCATTTTATATCTTGATAACGATATATATATATATATATATCACGCTCTAGCATGTTTTCTGGTAATTCAATAAATAAGTAAATAAGAAATAACCACATGCAGAGACTATTTTTGTATACTCCTGAGTGAATTAGCTTACTTGACAAATTAAGTATTTTCTTATTTTATCAAGAACTTTAGTACAAAATGAACATAACATGCAAGGAGCAGAACATAAAGCAGCGTACGAATGATGTAAAAAGTGAAAAGTGACGTAATGCAGCTCACGTACAGCTTGGAACCACAGCTTTATATCATTTCACACAATCTTTCAATCAATGTTGGCTTAAAAACTGAGCTCCAAAGTTCATTCATGAGCATAATCTACATGTGATATGATTGAAATCTCCAGAACTCATACTAAATGGACACAAAAATTAATAGTTGAAAGCCTCTCTAATTAAAACTAATTTTTCAATGTAGTTTGGTAAGCATCATCCTAAGGTTGAATGATGCAGATTACATTACATCATTCAAAGCAATTGTATACTGAGCACAAATAAAGAGCCATAGTAATATAGCAGTTCATAAGACACATTTCAGATGCTAAGGTTACCTGTTGGATGCAGGCCTGCACCAGGTTCTCAGGAAAAAGGTTTCTGAGCAGGTCGAGGAAAGCGTCCAGACTGCTGACCTCCTGGTTCTTCGGGACTGAGCTTGACGAGCCTCCCCTTAGTTTGGGGTTCCCCGGGTGGATCCCCAACACCAGGATGACCCCGAGGATGGCAGCGATTACAGTGGTGGACATGTAATACACCATGGCTCTACTACCCATCCTGCCACTGGAGCGGGCGTCTAGACCAGCCAGCCCTGAAAGAGACAGATGACCATCAGTGTCTGCACTCATCATGTGCACACCATGTACTGTGAATGCAGCTGCTCAGAATGTTGACTTGTGCACATGCTGATATTTAGCACACCAACAATAAGCATGTTAGTTTGATATCTTGTACACTTAATTACGGTTAGCTAACGTTTAGCATGTTAGTGTAATATACTTAGTTAGCCTATATGTTAGCGTTTAGAAGGCAATGTCAGCACTCAGTTAGCCATGGAGCCAGTAATACAATTTTACTCTTAAAATGCTAACGTAAGAATGTTAGCTTGTGTACAGACATTTAGCGTGTAACATTTAGCATTTAAGTTTGATACAGTTGAGCATGTTAAATATATATATATATATATACAACATATTTACAGCATGTTAGCATGTAGTTAGCAGCCTCTGCACAGCTGAGGCTCACAGGAATTTGGTCATTCTTTAGAGGTATCTTGTTGATGGCTTTTAAACCAGAACTGTGGGTAAAACACGTAATTTAGCATTTTAGTATAACGTCCTTACAGCGTCTTAGCATTTAGCATGCAATGTCAGCATTACTCTTAAAGTCAATAGTAAATGTATCTTATCATGAATCAAATAGCTCTAAAAAGTGAAACATTTGACTGGTTAGTGGTGCTATGAAAGGTCATGGGGATAACGAATGTCCAATATTTGTGGATGTGTTGTAACCTAAAAGAAAATGCCAACCAACATTACTTCCTGTGTGTCTATGCTTGCATGTGGGTGTAATGGCACACCTGTGATGAGGCTGGAGATGATTAGAGGCAGGATGAGCATCTTCAGCATCCTCATGAGGATTTCTCCAGGGAAAGAAACCATAGTGAGGGCAGAACTGTCCGTCACCTTCAAGTACCGCAGCAGCATCCCAAAGCCAACTCCCATGACAACACCTGAGGAGGAGAAGAGGGGGGAGGAGAGGAGACAACTAACATTGATTTAAAAATATATATATTATATTATGAGTTTTTTATTTTAAAGTTATAATAAAGCTACTGTGTGTACTTGTTACATGTAAAGATAATGGAAATTGGTACAAAATATCAGCCAAATATGAGTCATATCTAAATCTCTTTACTGGTATTGAATTTTAAAATCCACATGTTAATAGACCATCAGTTTCCAAGTTTTTTGTCCCTACTTCTCTTACCCATGTAAGAGACCTCTGACAAATGAGAACCGTCTACTTGTCGGGTTTAAATCTGGGTTTAAATGTGGATGACAAATTGCAGACAAAAATAACACACTTCTCGACTTGGCAGGGGCTATTTTTTAAAGAGGCAGACTTAAGAAAACAAGCCAAAGATGTCTCATGGGAAAATGATCACGGAGTCTGTACATCTAGTGTGCATGTTCATATTTGCTGCAGCACAAATGGCTATTTTTTTAACAATAAAACTGAACTCTTGTTTTTTAACAACTCAAATCCAGCTTTCACAAGCCGATGGAAATGTACTGCAGTTAAGCACAAAATATTTTAATAACAGATAGATAGTTTCCCAGTCCATGCATACCCAAAACAGTGAGTCCGAGCAGTAGGTTGTGCGTGTTGCGGCTGCAGTGACCTGCATCTTTATACGCAACGTCTGTGTTGTCATCTCGCTGGTTTTCCTCTGTCTCCTTTTTTGTGTTGGACTGGTTGGCTGTCGACTTGTTTGTCATCCTGCCTGTGGAGGCAGTGTGAGAGATGGGTTTACTGCTGGGAGAATACATGCTTAAACATCATTCAGCACACGCTGGCCTGCACAGCATTCAGTGTTGGTTAATGATGCTCCCTTGGCTCTTTAACTGATTCATCAAATGTGAAGACGCTGGATTGTTTACACTATCTTAGCAAAGCATTCTTGTCCAGTGGCTAGTGAGGATTCACATTGTTGCTATTCTGGCTGGCTGGCTCTGCTCTGCTCTTAAAGGGGGAAGAGGGACAACCAGGGCTACCAACCACTCACTCACTCATTCACACAACAGGAATGTCCTTTGAGCATTCGGTTTACATTCCCAAGGGAAGTGAAGAGGCATGACTGCAGGTAACCCAAACACAGCAGGCGATGGCTAAACAGGACATGAAGAAACAACTCTGTAATCGTCCTCTAAATGGAAAATGCCACAATCCAAATACAACACAATACAGACTATTCTGATAAAGAGATGGCTGGAGATGGCTGGACTGAAAACTGTGTGCTGTCTGACCATTTGTGACCGACAGATCTGAGTTGAAGTTAGAGCTGGGCAATATATCAATATTATATCGATATCGTGATATTAGACTAGATATCGTCATAGATTTTGGATATCGTAATATCGTGATATGACATAAGTGTTGTCTTTTACTGGTTTTAAAGGCTGCATTACAGTAAAGTTATGTCATTTTCTGAACTTACCAGACTGTTATAACTGTTTATTTGTATGTGTATTACTTGCCTTTACCCACTTAGTCATTATATCCACATTACTGATGATTATTTATCAAAAATGTCATTGTGTAAATATTTTGTGAAAGCACCAATAGTCAACACTAAAATATCGTTACGCTATCGATATCGAAGTATTTGGTCAAAAATATCATGATATTTGATTTTCTCCATATAGCCCAGCCCTAGTGGAAGTTACATATTGGTTAGTCTTGCATAGCCAGACCTATCTCCACCCTGTGTCAGAGCTGGAGTATGGTCTGGCTACACCACTTATCTATGCTGGGATAGGGAAAAAAACGGTGCCCTTGCAAAATAGATAGCAGCGATAGAGGAAGGGGAGGGAAATGCGGCACATGCAAACACGCTGATTTTTAGTAGATGTAATGTTTACCTTGTTCAACTTCTAAGTTTTTCCGTGTTAGCATGCTAACATTTGCTAATTAGCCCTAAAGTGTCATTCATTTGCAGTTATTTGGTCACAAACCAAAGTACTGAACAAATTTTGACCTGATGATGGTGCTAGAGGAAAAGTCAGGGGATCACCAGAATTATTACAATTCATCCTGAGGGGATGTGAATGTTTGTACCATATTTCATTGCCATGTGCCACATTTTCATCCATCCAATAGTTGTTAAGGCATTTCACCTTTAACCACAAATGGGACCATTTGACATGACAATGTTGTGCCAATCCAACTTGCAGCTGTTGAGATATTTTACTTGATATGTGAAATTTTTAACCTGCTGGTGGGGATGCTAGATGAAAAGTCAAGGGATCACTGAACTCATTAGGATTCATCCTCTAGGCAACATGAATACCCAATTTCATGGCATTTCAAACCATATCAATAGTTGAGCTATTTCACTAAAAAACTAAAAAAATCAACCTCATGGTGACACTAGAGAAAAGGCAGGGGATCACCAAAGTCTTTAAGAATCATCCTCTGGGGATTATGTTTGTACAAAATGTTAAGGCAATCCATCCAATAGGGGTTGAGATATTTCAGATATTTCAAGTAGTGGACCGCCTTACCAGCATTACCATGTTTAAAGCCACAGCACTGGCATCGCTAAAAAAAGGATAATCTGGCATTGATGACATTGAAGTATGATGTTTATCCAGATGCAATTCAGCAGCATGAAAAATCTGAAAGTACGCAGAAAAAGGTATATACGTCAACTCTATTCTTGTACTTATGGAAGTCTGCATCCGTCATTTTGAACAGTCACCTTAGAGCCACATCACTTCTTTGAGTGGACAAACAGCTCTCCAATAAACACCTGACAACTGTTAATAACTATCTGTCAAAGTCTATTTTAGCTCCTGTGCATCACACAGGATTGTTATGGAAGCAATCAAATTTTCCTCCGAGGCAAAGTCATCAACTTCAACACGAAAGAGTCAACCCATAAGAATGTCCACTGTCCAATAACACTACACATTTCTACTCAACGGAGACCTCACCACCACAATCTCTAAACATTAATCGTATATAAACACATCTTGAGAGCAGCACAGCCATGCCAAATCCTTGTCAGAAGTATGAATGTCACATTTACAAACAGTCGGACTCAGTGAGACAATTGCAATCAGACATGATTATAATCCATCATCTGAGCGGATGGCATTTTCTGCAGCTGTAGGGATACAGTTGCAAACTAAGTTACAGTAGACAAGGGGGAGCACAAAAAATGTTACCTACTAGTTGGTGTGCTCTCACGCTTTCACCTCCACTCTCCGGCCCTATCTCTGCCCCCTTTATTGTCTCTGCAACAGTTGCCAGTCCAGGCACAAAGTCGGATTGCCAGTGTTATCTGAAATTGTATATTTTGGGGGCGGAGAATGTCCTGCTAACTTTAAATTGCAAAGATATAATCCTCAGTGAGCAGAGTACGGAGGAGAGGAGGGGGGAGGGTGTTCCACTGTTATTGTCTTCACAAATCCTCTTTTCAATCCTTATGTTAGTCTTAGCATGAGCATTGTTTGGTAACGTCAGTCGACCACATACGCTTCAGTTATACAGTTGTCTAACAGGGGGTGGGATGGGGAAATCATCCTCCCTGCCTTTTATTTATTTTTTTTATTTTTTTTTACAATAAACTCATGCACCAGATGGAAAGATTTATATTTTCATCATAACTCAAGGTTTGGTGATTTTTAAAATCAGTGATCAGTAGGTTGATAAGGTTCTGTAAACCTGTCGGGCAAATGAGATCCTGCCAAAACCTAGCGGATAAACCTAAAATCGAGAGGTCATCATGCCAGGATTATGACTGGTTTGCTTAGTTTGGGACAACAGTTTTGGCAATACAGGTTATTCTGTGATGACATGTACGAAAATCTCCCAATATAAATTTGTTATTTAAGCCTCAGTTACACGTGTTGAGAGTAAGAATAAGGATGATTGTCGTTGTCTCCAGCAGTGAAAGCTGGATATTAAACCTTTGTTCCCTGAGCAGGTCAGATGGAGGCACTGAAATAATGAAGCAACAGCATGTGTCCTGCAAAGAGGGCGGTGCTGGGGAGTATAAGCTGAAAGGACATACTCAAGGAGCTGAAGCTGCTCTGCAAATCTGTCTTCCTTCCCCAACAGACAGATTATTTTCCTCCTCCAGGAAATGTCAGAGCCGCCTTGAGACAAAACGTAGCTGGCCTCTAGGAACCAGCTCTTACTGGGCTGTCCTGGTGGGTCTGTTCAACTGAGGAAAACTGAAACTGTTTACAACCTTTTAGGGTTGAATTAGACTCCTACATTTCTTATGTCTTGCCTGAAAAGTACTTACAAAAGTACAGTTTATAGGGACACAGGAAACTGACGCTGATCAGAGTATAGCCCCTTTCACACGCACTGCAAACCTGAAATGATCTAGACATTAGCCGGCAGAGCTGTATTGCGAACGCAAGTGTCCGAATCAGTTGAAGAGGACATTAAAAGACTTGCCAGCTCCCAAGAACAAAGTTGGTGTAATATCCAATTGAGCCCATTTGAGAACAGAGCAGGTCATTGTCCAGAGAATTCACAGCGAGCGAGTGGGCATGTTGATAATATTTCTATCATGAGGCTGGTGCAAAACCACAACCAAACATCTGGAGGTGAAGAAGGGTCATTTACACAAAGACGGCATCGAAAATGTCTTACAACGAGATTCGCAAACTAGTGTCGGTAAGGGCCGATACCGAAATTGGCAGACAAATTCATGGAACGGCAAGATACTTGGTTGTTTATGAACAAATTACGAACCGGCTACGTGACCGAAGTTTAATCCGCGGCATGTCTTGCATCCTACACACTCTATCCAGGCACCACCCCTTGCCTACACCAAACAGAGTATTTCCAGTAAGTGAGAATGCGTCTTACACGGACAATCTGCTGTTTTGTGCTACATGTGTGAAAGGGCAACTGATTAGTCGAACATTGTCCGGAGTTCATGGAAAAAGGCTTATCAGAGCAGCCAGTAGACACGCCTGTTACATCACAGCTTAGCACCCTAATAAAACACAGCAATTCAACTCAGTGGTTTTAGACTGTTTGGTCAGGCAGCTTACTGTAAATCCTGAATTTCATGGTAACATGAGACAAGTATTACTACTCTGCCAGGTATACTGCGGAACAGAAGACATTCCCCTTTGAAAGGAAGCCTAGTCTTTTAGAGAGAGCTTCGAAAACACACGTTAGTGATGAGAGCTGAAGGTAGAGGGACTTCAAAGTGAGCTGAGACTCCCACAGAGACTTTCTAAGTGAAGCAGACTGCATAAACATCAGGTTCCTCAATGTAAATACTCTCGTAGTCCATCAGATGTGTGATGGTGACCTATGCAGTGCGTGATAACCATCACAATCAGTCTCCACATGCAGTCATGTACTTAAGACACATCTTTTTAATCGTCATGGTTTCCAGGACGATGGGCCACCGATGACAGAATGAGTTAATATCCCAGAAGAGCAGGCTTTGATTACTGTATACGAGCCCAAGCAGCTGGAGATGAAGGTGCACACACCACCAGAGCATGACACGACAAACTACCTCAGCACTCGGCTCGTCTGTGTTAAGAACCCCACACCCTCCGCATATCAAAAGTAATGATCCAACGAGGTCACCAGCCAATCACGGATGTTGATTCAAGAGATCAAACAGATGCACATTGGCTATACATACAATTACACCTCGCCCTTCTCTCTCAATCCAGCCAGCCATTATGCAAGCAGCCCATGACAACCAACAATTGCATTTATTGTTAGATGTAGTAATTATCGCGAGAGCAAACAAGGAAGTGAGGTGACAAAGTATAAGAGCGCCAAATTCCGCGTAAGGAGGAAGGGTGGGGCAGTGGATGGGTCAAACAAATACAGGACTTTCACTCAGAAAACCGGCGTTTATGTCCCATATGAAACCAAAAGTCAACTGTCATTTTGAAATTACGGACCTATTGTAAGTCAGTGACCTAGGTACGTCCGTGATGTTGCGTTACATCATAATTTTCCAAGTTTTACGTGACTCATTTTCACTCAATTTTTTACTAACCTTAACCAATTTTTGTTTGTTTGCCTAAACTTAACTAGTTTGGTTTCACAACGTTAACTACGTGTTTAAACTGCGCCTGTTAGCGTTAAATAGAACAGTCACATGATTACAGTCACATGATTAAACCACCAACATGCGGCAGTAAATAGAATGGCTTTGGAAATTTAATTAATTTAATTTGAATTTATATTTTTTATATCGACCTATAATGTTGTTTAGGTATGAGGATGTGTTGCTAAATCTGTATTCCTGCCTCTGATCTTAATTAAGACATTCAATAAGATTTATTATTTGATAGATTATTTAAAAGCTGTGATAGAAATCATCATAACAATATGAATGTGGTTTAACTGACTGTATGTATTCTGTTTGTGGATATTTAACACAAACTAGCTACAGTACAACGATTAATATACACTTGTAGTCTGTTGTTACCTTTAATGTTTGATCAAGATTGAATTATTCATTGCATGCATCAGGATTATAAATCTACTTTTTAACAAAAGCATGCACTTATTCAAAGGATCGATTCAGTCCATTTTCAAGCAAAAACAGTGAAAAAAATGCCAAACATGCCTCTGTTTCCAGCTTTTCACATGAGATGATTTGTTGCTCGTCTTTGTCATCATTAGCCTATATATAACTATGTTTACAGATCCACACTAAACTGCTAACTGAAGAGATAAAAGCTGTAGATTCTCCCTAAATCGACAATGTGTGTATTTTATGAACACATGTGTGTTTGTAACTGTGTGCGGGTGTCCTGGTGTCTCAGAGGATTATTTCCAAAGGCTGATTGTTTGGTGTGGCCTTTGTAAACGGATCGAGATATAATCCCCACCCGCCCCCCGATCCTCCCCTCGTTCAGCAGAGGGAGATGAGGATGGTCACTGCAGCTCTACAATGCTGCTACAACACACCCCTCACATATCAAACACACATACAGCTAGGCATAAATCCAAAACTATGGCAATATCAAATCCCCAAACTATGGCAATATTATGAAATGAATGTATTCTGCATTAATAAAAAATTAGGCATGCACCTATATTCTAGCCTGGTCCTACCAGACTCTCGTACATTTAATTTGTACAGAGAGTCTGGCCACTCTCCATTGACAAGTGTTAACTTCCTTGAAGGTGGGTACTCTGTTGAAGTTTAAAACTATTGGATCTGCCCAGAGCCCCTCTGGATCTGCCATAACCAATCGCTAAAGTTTGGTCGTGACGTATGTCATGCGCACGTGCAACAAGAGGGGAGACCGACAACTATCGGCTTATATTTAGCATTAGCATCGCTAGCGTTAGCCTTAGCCAACTCCTTCACCACTAACGGAGTGAGCTGGAAAATCTAACTTTTCCCGATCCCCGTGGGGAGGAGGGCCACAACATCATGGCCACCAACACAACTCAGCAAATATTGTTCTAGCTCGGGCTTTAACTTCTGGATATTCGGCAGCGTTGCCACAACGGACCGAATGGATTCGCTCGCTGGCTTTCTAGCGCACGTCCTCAACGTCATCGTTCTCAGCCACTCCCTCTGTTCGCTGATTGGACCGCCAAATATTTGTCCGGAGAAAACTTATATACTGTCTATGAGAAAACCCAAGAATATACCGCAAACCCAGACGGAGTACTGAAGGGAAATGAAAATTGAGCGGAAGTACGTAGGATGGCGGAGCCAGGCTATCTATATTCTGGAACTACTAATTATTTTTCGAGAAATTAACAAATTACAGAAAAGGTTTTGTTTGAGCGATTTAAGCATGCATCCTTTTGTCATTTTCTTTACAGTTTCTTTCAGTTTTATTGTGCTTCACACCCAAACCACAGTAACAATTAGCAGATATTATGCATTTTATTATCGGGACTTTCTCAACCTTTACCAATGATTCTTCCCAACATGCTTTCTCTGGTTCACAGTATAAATGCAAATAGACTGCATTCATATAACGTTTTTCCAGTCTTAACTACTCAAAGCGCTTTACACACTATATAGGCACTATTCACACCCACATTCATACACTGGTGGCCGAGGCTGCCATACAATTTGCCACCTGCTCATCAGGTAAACAATTATGCACATTCACACACCGATGGCGCAGCATCAGGAGCAATTCGGGGTCTTGCCCAAGGACACTTTGACGGGTAAACTGCAGGGGCCAGGGATCGAACCGACCTTCCAATTAGTAGCCGACCGCTCTACAACCTGAGTCACAACTGCCACATTCTATTCAGTTTGTTGTGGTGTATAGGGTTCCTCTAGCAGCTTCTTTACAGATAATGTTCTACGTCATTTCACCCCCGTTTTTTTAATTAGTTCTTAAATAAACAAACACACACATCCTGAGTATCCATTTAGCTTAAAGCAGAGCAGCATGTAATTCCTTCAACATATGCACAACTGCCATCAAACACGTGGTGAATGGCTTTACCAGATCACTGCAGCAGAAGGGTTAAACCGTGTGTATAAACCCTCTCAGTGAATGTCAGATTCATTCAGATGTGGACTCCACTCTGTCCATCAGCGGTTGGTTGTGACCACACGTGAGTCAAAACATGTCCTCACTTGGCACGTTTTAACGCATTATGAGGTATTTGCTGCTCGACTCTAAAACCAGGAAAACAGATCTTGTACAGACTTGTAGTGGAACTACACTGGTCGCCCATCACAACCTCCAAGAGCAGTCCAAAACCCAAAGATATTTATTTTTACAGTGATAAAAACCCACAAGAAGAAAATACTGACATTTGAGAAGCTGATACATGACTGTAACCATTAATTTAAAAAAACCTTTTTGGTTAATGTTATCTTGATTAACTAAACTTTTAACATTTTAGCATTAAATACTGTAGATGTACAGAAATAGAAAGGAAAATGCAGACATAAACCTATGGCAAAAAATGCTGTGCAAATCATCCAATTTACTGTAGGAAGCTGGAAAGGTTAAACGTTTTGGCAATTTTGCTTCATAAAAGACTTAAACCATCAATTAATTATCTTCTTTTTTTTATCAAGTATGTAATATCGAATAATTGACTTAAACATTTCAGCAATAAAAGATGTCTGGCAGGAAATACAGATGCAACCAGAAACCTTGTTGTGTGAGTGTGTGTCAGTATTTGAGATTGGGTGGACATGAAGTGTGAGTGAGAGAAAACATGTGTATTTGACTGCATATTTGTGTGTGATTTACTCTACGTGTGTGTGTGTGTGTGTGTGTGTGTGTGTCCACACATGTCAGGCACACGCCCTCCTCCCTCCCCTCCTCTCTCTCTCTCGGACGATAATCTGTGTGTATTAATCTGTTGTTTGAACTCCTTAAGCACAGACTGTCTATCACATCTGCTCTCTTCACCATGGCAAAGCTCTGCTATTTATAAACTTTTTCTTTCTCCCTCTCTCTCTCTCTCTCTCTCTCTCTCTCTCTCTCTCTCTCTCTCACCCCATCTCTTTTGTCCCCTATTTTCCTTTTTGATCTGTCGTCGCAATTTCTCCAACGCTCCTTTCTCCAGCAGGACTGAGTACAGTAAATCCATCTTCTCACTTGGCCAACAGACGCCTTGGAAACTCATTAAAGCAGACAGCGTGCTGAAACACTGCAGATGACTACTGATAAGATATTACAGGCCCCGACATGTTCAAACAGCAGAATTAAAAACAAAAGATCAAATGTTAACTTTGCAAAACAACAACAATAAATCAACGCTCATTCAAAATGACTGCTGTCAAAGGTGACGAATGGTCCAAAACCACCGCACATGTCAGCTGTGAATGAATGGGAGCATCCTGAGGGTGGAAGTGTGGGGTGGGGGGGGGGATGACAGCCAGGAGGCAACCGGGCTTACCTGCTGTGTGTCGTTATCTCCCATCCGACAAGAGCGAGGCATCGGGAAAGACACGGAAGAGAGGAGGGATGTGGAGATGAAGAGGGCGAGGGGACAGGAGGCAAAGTCACAGTCTTTGCGTCATCTGAGAAAATTTGCAGATTAATACAACAGCTTGGTGCTCTGAGCCCCCCCCCCCCCCATCCCCATCCCCATCCCCATCCCCATCCCCATCCCCATCCCATCTCACTCTCCTCCCTCCCTTCTTTTTTCCTCATTCACTTCCTCTCCATCACAGGATTCCCTTACTCAAACGGTCAGTGTTTATCACCGCAGACAGGATGGGAAAAAGATAACAAAACTAGTCTCAAATTATTTTCCTCTCCTCTCAACAGGGAGGGAGTTTGGGACATCCAGCCCGTCAGCAGACACGGTGGTGGTGGTGGTGGTGGGGGTCATGATTACCCTCCCTTCCACAAGAGGGCGCTATGACTCTGCACTGAGTGGAGAAACCTGCACCGTAGCCTCCGTCTGAGGGATCCTTTGACAGATATCAGTGTCAGTCAGTGAGGCCTCAAAGAGCATGGAGGCCCATGGGTGGAGCTGCTGCATATACTTTACATACATAGGTCGAGCTTTTTCCATGAATCGTGACACACGGAATTAGAAATAAACTGAAAAAAGAAGTTGAGTTTCAGGTTTGTCATACCGGAGACACATGGTGCTGTGGCAGGAAGAATGTCGGCCTATGATTGGGCTTTATGAGGGGGCCAGGATTGATTTATAAGCGTAGCTTCTCAACTATCAAATACAATGTTGTTTAACGACGTGACTTTGCAGACCTCCGACAGTCTGACTCTGTTGAAGCCTTTAAATACGAACCCGTCTTTCAGTGAGTTGCTCATCCCTTTCATTCCTTCAGGCCTTGTACCTGTTGGGTCTAGGTCTCAATGAACACCTTAAGCCTCAATCTTATACGAGAACATTGCAGCATACTGTCGCTGCCTCATTCCAAATGTTTGGATCTGAATCTTTGTCCTCTAGGATATTCAGCCCCTCTCTCTCACTCTTGGCTTGAGTTTTTACCTCTTGTGTGTATGTGTGATCTTTCCAGGTTTCCATTAGGGGTGTTGAAATGAATCATTGCATCGATGCGGACCTAGACGATTCTGCATCGATGCAGTGACAGACCATCGGTTATTGACTACTGATGTTACTTGTTGATTTTCCAGGTGCTGCTTTTTGCCTTTTGTCTGTTGTCTGCTGTGCTTAGACTCTGCTCCATTCAGGGAGTGTCTTTTTTAAGATCGGATACAATAAAAAGGGGAGTTCATTTAGATCTGACTGCTTGAATTTGTTGATGAAAACCATGTGTAGTAATGTATAATAATATTGAGGAGGTGACGCATCGAATCGATTTGAATCGTTGACAGGATAACCATAATCGAACTGAATCGTGAGACCAGTGAAGATTCACACCCCTAGATTCCATGGTGGGGAGGAGGTTGTGTGGCTCAGGTCTATTCGGCGGCACCCGGAACCTGCTCGACTTCCTCCTAGATCCATATTGTTCATATATGTTTACAATCTATCTATATTTTTGTCACCCTGATTGTCCATACCGTAGTTTTATTATGTTGGTTATTCTGTACACACGACATCTATTGCTGTCAGCCCATCCAGGGATAGGGATCCCTCCACAGTTGCCCTCCCTGAAGTTTCTTCCATACTTTCCCTGTTTAATGTTTTTTTCTTTTTTTTCTTTTCTGAAGCAAGGATCTAAAGAACAGAGGGTGTAGTATACTGTACAGATTGTGCAAATTTGTGATATTGAGCAGTGTAATTAAATTTGAAATTGACATGTCATTAATATCCAAAGACTCCTTGTTATGGTATGAAACCTGCACAGCCTCTTCCTTACTGGCATGGCAGACATATGCAAACTAAAATCAATCATAAAATTATGATGACACGATACTTACAATATTGTCATTCATTATATGTTTATGCACCAGCATGGTTAGCATAGGAGTTATAGTTGCTGACAAATACATTAATTAAACTTTTTTTCTGCTTATAACCACATAACAGTGTGTTATAAGTATTTTTTAATGTTTAAATACTGCTTATAAATGCTCAATAGGGGGATTTAAAGTGAAGTGTTGCCATTTACTGACTTTGATTTATTATCCAGCACCAACACTAACAAACATACATGCACACATGCACGCATACGTACAACAATACAAACATATAGCTCTGTGCACATGCAGTCCCACAGGAGTGACAGATGGAGAGGGGCAAGGCGGGATCAGTACAACTGGGCCGGTGCCTCCATTGTGCAGTAGGTGCACTGTAAGTCTATACTCTACTAATTGCCAGAGCAGTTCAAACACAAAGTCTGCCTCTGAAATCTAATCCTGCGTGGTGTTGTACAGTGAGTAAAGTTTACAATGTGTTACATTTTTCCTCTGGCAAGAAAAGGGACAAAACATGGCTTATGGAAGAGAGGGGTGAGGGGATGCGGAGGAGGGGGAGAGAGAGGATGGTGGGGTGGATAAGTGCAAAAAAAATCCGCAAAACACAGGGAGTTGTGATATTTCACTATTTAGGCTGCATGTCTGATGCGGGGACGTCCAGACTGCAACGACTCTGTAGCAAGTGAATAAAAGTGTAGCCGCTGTAAGTGGATGGAGTACTGTAAGGAGACACTGAGGAGGGACAGATAAGGAGGCAAGGACGAGTGATTGAGAGGTGATCTGTGGAGAGAGAGAGAGAGAGAGAGAGAGAGAGAGAGAGAGAGAGAGAGAGAGAGAGAGAGAGAGAGGTGCTGTAATAGGAGAGGGATTGGCAGGGCAGACGATGTAAACAAGACGAGCAGAGTGTGTGCGTTCAACGCCGGCTGCATGGCGGCATCTGAAGCCCTTCTATAAACTGAGAGTGACCCGGCTTCTGCACCAACACCACACGTAGCAGAAAATCTAAACAGACAGACTTGGGACGGGGCAGACTGCCAGGTAATGCAAAGCAGCGCCAGTCTGCAGTTTGCACCCATTCAAACCTGTTTCTCATTAAGCATAAAACAGAATTACCTAACTAAGTCCTCCATTCCCCTTAATGAGGGTTTTCAGCTCCGATGCTCTCACATTCCATACACTAATTTCAGTTTCACGCAGGACATGTGTTTGTTTTTCAGTGTGTGTGTGTGTGTGTGTGTGTGTGTGTGTGTGCATGCGTGCCTGGGTGCGTGCATGTGTGTGTGTTTACGTGTGGTCTGGCTCCAGACCCTGTCACTCATCCTCTTTGACCTTTAGGAAGCTGTGAAATTTAATTTCAGGCTTGGGTTGCCTTTTCTGCACAATCCCACACCTGTGCCAAATGTGTCCGTGGGGAAGTTGCACAGCAGCTAAACCGCTGCAGCCAGGGATGTCTAAGACAGACTGGGAGCCAGACAGACACACAGACAGACAGACAGACAGGAGGTGACGCAATCATCAGAGTCTGAACCCCCTGTGAATGGCCTCACCTTTGACCCTTTACCTCTTTACCACCATTGCTGCCGACTGGGGCATTTCCATGAGGATTTGGCTAATTGGGTCAGGTTGTGCAGAAAGCAGCATTAAGTCTGAAATTGGAAACATATGCTATACCTCAGTGTGTACGTGTGTGTGTGTGTGTGTGTGTGTGTGTGTGTGTGTGTGGTAATGGTAGTGATGGTGGTGAAGCTCCTACTAGAGAGGTTTGAATTTAGGGGAAAGGAGGAGGAGGGAGTGCAGCGCAGTAAGTGAGGTCAACAATGGAAGGAACGATGAAAAGGATTGAATATGTAAAATAAATCAGTGGGAGAGGATCAAAGTGTGTAAAGATGGAAGAGGAGATGATGAAGGACTGAGACTGGGTACCTCGGGGAGGTTTAGGGTCCGTAATTGAAGTCTAACTCGGTGGCTCAGTCGCGGACAGACAGACTGTTAACCTCGCCCTGACAGCTCTGCTATTTGCAATAATTGCCATAATAACTACCTTCCAATTATGCTCAGATCCGAGTTTCAAATGGAGGATGTCCAATGCGAAAGCAATAAGTTGATGTGTGATGGCGCTGTGTGTGGGAAAGATTACATCGAAGGAGTCTAGGGTAGTAAAAGTGACATCTGGAACTGAGAATCGGTTGTCAGGATTGAAAAAGGTGGATGATGAGCAGAAGAAAATGAGTAGAAAATGATTCTAGTGAAAGTGATATCATGGCTATGAGACACAGTGAGTGATGTTGCCAAAGGCTTTGCAAGTTCCTCGCATACAAGGTAGGTTCAGAAAAAGAATCGTTTTTTTGTAGGGCTTTGAACAGTCTGAAAATCTGTTTGGGTCATGTTGGTGAAAATACAAATACCCAAACGAAAAACAGAAAGAGTTTTGTGTTATTCCTGGCAATATATTGTGACTAATGTTAAAGGCCTTTGTCGACACAGGGATTTAGGAAATCTTTTAATGTGACATGTTACAATATGAAGGAAAACTTGTTTTGTAAATGAAATTGAAATAAATCTCTATACCTACCCGATTGTGAAATGGTTGTGGTTAGTTTTGCATGTCTGAATGGGTGGGTGTGTGAAAGAGAGAAAGAGCGATCCCTTTCAATAGCCATTTTTGTGTGACCGCCACTCCTGTCCACACTTAGCTAACAACTTTCTCTTGCTCTCTCTCTCTTACCCCAACTCTCACTGATGCACCCTGAGGTGGAAATATCTAAGTGCATGCAGGGCAAGTTCAGGCAAAGAGGGAGATAGAGAGAATGGTGGGAGGGTTGCAAGGATTTTGAGTGACTGACACTAAATGCCGTGAGGGAGGAGTATGTGTGTTAATGGTAAAGACAACAAATGGAGTGCTGCTGTACGGTGGGTACGGTTAAGAGAAACAGAAAGAATAGAGATAGGCAGAGTGTGTATGTGTGCGTGTGATCACGTGTGTGTTTGCGCAATCAGTCAACGGGTGCAAGTACATCAACGCTCCCTTCCATCAGAGGGTTTTGACAGTGTTAAATGTCTCCGTCCCTGAGTGAAGACTGCACTTTAGTCTGCCCCTCTATACAGAAGTGACCCGTTTTAGCGGCTTTGAGTTTGAAAAACCTCTTTTCATGATCCCCCTTCTCTTTCTGTGTCTCCTCTCCTGTCCCTATCTCTCCCATCCCCAAACTCTTTCATGAGCAGTCTCTCAGGGGCAGGGTTGTAACAGAACCCTCCCCTCTTTTGTCTCCATTCTTTTCCTTATCCTTTCATCTTTTTAAACATTCAGGGGGAAAGGGGTTTGGTGAGATGGAAACCACTACTTGGTAAAGGAAAGAATGAGATAGCATGTGAGAGAGGGGAAGGCGGGAGGGGGGAGTAGGCAGAGTCCCCCTGCTCATCCGCCAATTTAGTGCTCTCCTTTTCAACAGGGCCATTCAAGGTGGGGAGGCTCAGTGGACGCGCTGTTCTTGCAGGTCAATAGCAGTGAACCCCTGTCTGGTTTGTATGGGGACAACTTATCTGCTCAGAGGACCCGCTGAACTGTCTGTCGGCCTGTGTGTCCTCCATGGACCTCCATTGTGTCTCCGCTGGGCCTTCGCCGACTTTCCCCCAAAGACCTGTGAGTGGACAGAGCAGCCAGTCACCAGCTCCTGTTTCCATCCTTTCAACTTTACAGGAATCCCGAAGCTGCCTGCACTCACACAACCAACATATACAGAAAGAAAAAAAAATGTAATTACGCCAACTAACTGCCACATTTCTCCGTTACCATTCGAGAAGCTTTCATATAAGAAATATCTGAGTGCACGCATATATGGGACAACATATATGGAACTTACATTTACGAAGTGGGACAATACTACATCTATAAAACACATATATGTACTGAGCTTGCACAATAATGTAATTCTGTTGATATAATAAATAAAAATGTTGAAAAATGCATAAAGGGTTGATTTTTTTTATCTAAGTAATTCACAGCAAAAACATGTTTAAATGTTGTGTGTTGCAAAACTTTCCACAGATCTCTAGATTTGGAGGCGCACCAGAAACTAATCATTTGTTTTTTTTGGCCTGTGATGTCAATTTAATAATTTTAATTTTTGCAAGCAAGTAGCTTTTAGTTTCCTTAATGATAAATGGCCTAATTAAATAATCACAATTGACATCTGCAGAAGTTAAATGCTTTGTACACCCCTTAAAACATTTATATTCCAACCGGCAGTACCTTTACCATAAAATGAATGGAGAATAGTTGCTTATGAACACAATACAGAGTTTCAAATAAGAGGTTATTCCGTGATGCAATATCTATAAATGGCTGGGACTCAGGGGGCCCCAAAATCAGCAAGACCACCCCTGTTAAAATGTATGCATGGAATTAAGGACTTTGGCCTATTTCCATGCTGAAAATGTATCTGCGGTGTTGGTGTGCCATCTGTATATTTACTTTTTTAAACCAGTGTATTTTGGATATGGTGTCCTGTGTCAATGAAGTATGAAAGTACTTATTACAGCCAATGAGATCAGTAAGATCCAAATGATCCTGTCAAAATGCCCTTCAGCAAGACACTCACCTTCCAAAGAGGCTGGCACATAGCCAAAAAAAAAGATCTGGTAACGTTACAAGCAAACAGGAAGCAATCTGAAAACAGACTCGGATTTGGCATTTAAACATTACGTTACATCCTCAGGTCTGATTGAGCCAAATGAGCTCATGTTGCACCCTGCACTTGCAGACGAGAAGCCTTGACGACTTGCGCCATCCAGCTTCACAACAACTTGTTTGTAATAATTTGCACTGTTACCCACCTATAATGAACTGGAATTGTGTGGACCCGTGCCAACACAACACTGCTGGTATTTCATCAAATTGTTTTCTTGGGAACAGTGGGGCGGGGAGGGAAAAAAAGTAAGGCGGGGGGGGGGTTAAGGTAAAACATCACAGTCACGCACATGTGAAGTGAAGACTTGCACGATGTAACGTTATGTTTGAATGTATGAAATTTAGCTAGCATGAAATGTGACTTTTTTGGCTAATTCTGCTCACTAAACGCTGGCTTGCTGTTTCATAATGTATGCACATGTTTAGGAAACGAGTTTTAAACACATCTGCTCTCACAGATGTTACTCGTTGTAATGTTGTAGCTTTCTTTTCAATATACTAACCTCCTGAGAAAAAAAAACTAAAAAAAACTTCGACTTGTCTTTGCGCTTCCCAAGAGAAACCGGAGTCGTTAGCCATATATCAAGCTAGCAGCGGAGGGGAAGAAGTTGCGCCGGAAGTGGCTATTTTTGTATTCGGAATAAAAGCACCGCCGCTACTCACACGTTCCATTGCGACACGGATACCTCAAAGCAGGTTTTTACTTTGAAAATCAAGACCAGAAGTTAAGAGTCCAACTCGTGCTAGCTTAACTGTTTGTCCGACTTTACACGTTTCAAGCGGAGTTCAGGTCTTAAACATTTGGCCAACTTCTTTACCTCTCCACTTCTTCGTTCACATATTTGAACTGAGATACCTTTTCCCCGGTCTGCCTTGGAGAAGTAACAACTCATGGAATATCTAAACGTTGTGGCACGTTTACATTTTTGACACTTTCTGGGCTTATTAACAAGCCTTTCACCCCCCCTCAGTTGAAGCGCTCCCAGGACAGGAGAGTTTTCTGGTTTGTAACTTTATTTTTTTTTTTGTGTTCCTCGTCGGATTTTTGGAGGGCACATGCGATGTCACGGACTATTAAAAGAAGAAAGAAATGTTTGTGTTTAGTTTTGTGTTTTCCGTACTAAGGTGTTTGATGAGTTTATTTGTTTAAACCAGTTGAGCAACTGGCGACAGGACTCTATAATCAATGTGGTGTCAGCTGGAAGGACGCGGGGTCCGGATCTCACCTAAACGGTATGGCTTTAAATCATACACGTAGGCCTGAAACACATCATGTAAAGTCGGTTACAGTGTGTATGAATTCATATGCCTACATATTTATTGATTTATTCCGTCAGTTGGATACACTACTAGTTACATACCCTATACGTTATTTAACAAAGTCAGTTTATCAACCTGTATTTTCATTATTAATGTATCGGCTCACTTTTTTTCACACAACTGGCATACTGATACTGTTTTTTTAAATGTATTTCTGAGTTAAAGTGTACTTATTTCATGCATTTATGAACTCTTTGAAAACATTTAGGCATTTTGAACACAGTCCCAATCCCACTTTACATGTTATTTTCTTTGGCAGTCCTGCAGTTGTAGCCTGTTTCACATTTTGTTTTCGTTGGCAGTCAGTCAGGTGAGGTGAGACAGCTACCGAGTCCCAAATCCAAACCCGCAGGTAGATCACACAGGTGGTAGTCTAATATACAACAAACACGATGCTCATGTCTTCATTTGATATTGCCACAAGATCAGGAGCAAATTCAAGTGAAATAACCCCTAAAGACATAATTTAATCCACTATTACAACTTTAACATCTTCTATTGGAAATACATTTCACTTACAACATGTTTCATCACATTGGCTTATATGATGTCAGGTAAGAATTTAAAAGATGAAGACATTTGTCGTGCTATCGGCTATTTTATTGCACTACTGCATAAGCAGTGGTGGAAGAAGTACTCAGATGTTGTACTCAGAGGTTTGTAGCCCCCCACCCCCCCACCCCAAACTATAAAACATATGTAATATCCATGTTCGCACAATATGTATTAGTTTCATTCGGGAGATACATCTCTTTATGAGATGACCAAATCACTTAAGCATACTTGACCATAAATACAAAAGTCAGTCTGATTAATTACAAATAACCAGTATTTAATAATAAAAATGATATGGAATTCACGACAATATATATACACCAATTTATGGTGAAAATATAATTATTTATGTAAAGGAAACATAGGTGACAATTCAAAATCAAAAAACATAATAATATAATGCACTAAGGCTCTCAAATATTTATCCGCCTGCAGATCAACTTCTCATTTAATGTTATCTCTGCTCAGTCAAGACACATCTCTCCCTCCTCTTTTGCATCTTTTTTGTGTAAATAACCTCTTTCAATGTGCATGTGGCAATTATTCACTTCAATGATGCATTAATTTGTGTGTGTGTGTGTGTGTGTGTGTGTGTGTGTGTGTGTGTGTGTGTGTGTGTGAGCGTGAGCGTGCGCGGGACAGAGATGTGACTGATAGAGGTGTTTTATACAGTATGAGCTGTATAAAACAGCTGAGATTAGAGAGGAGGCTGGATCTTTGCAGGCTGAGCGTGGTATGCAACAATCACAGACCTGGAATTAATGGGCTGTTTGCACAGTGAGACAGCAAGGCATTGTAAATGACCACATGTGAGACCAACACTTTTACTCTACCCTGAGAGAGAGAGAGAGAGAGAGAGAGAGAATGTACCTTCATGTGTTTTGCAGCCACTCCTGTTGTCACTGTTTTTGACAGTCACACTGACAGATGCATTTCAGACAGCTTAGTCAAAAGGAACTTGACACAAAAACTGCTGTAAGATGTGATGTGCAAACTGTCCTCCAATCAGCCATGCTCAAGATATCTTCCACCCCTGTTGACTTCAAAGTAGGCAGGATTAGGTTAGGACGGGGCCTGGTCCTAACACTAACACAGAGTGCATTAACTCTGTCAGATGGAAGTGTCTGACATTAGCCACGCATGAGGGGGGCATTGGTTTGTTAACAGGCTAATGGCCCAGTAGCTACTGCCAGGTGTGAGGGCTGCTTTATGGCATCTGTTTCCAGGGGAGGGTCTCACAGCCCAGAGGCCCTCTGTACTAAACTCCCCCTGATTCTGCCTTCACTCATGCTGTCTCATGTGGATTTAAGACCCGCGGTTCACACTGACAGCACTGAAAACACAAGTCAGACCAATTTGCCAGGTGCCAGATTTTGTAGAGAAACACTGCTCCCAAATATTTCGCAGAAATCGTTTAAAAAAAATGATACTTATTTATGCATTATGTCATGTCACTTATGAAAATATATATCTACAGTATAATGAATGTACTTTTCTTTATTGTTTTTCCGTATGTTCAGGTTTGTCTGCCTGTTTTAGAGCAAGACGTCTGTAGTAGCTGCACATCAACGAGGTCGTTCGATTCGCGTGTTTTATGTTTTTTGAAAGTGGCTTGGTAACAAAACAAAATAGTCATACTAATAATAAACAGAAAATAATCGTCAACTTTTTTGAAAATTGATTAATCGTTGTGGTCAATTTTAAAGCAAAAAAAAAAAAGTGAGAATTTTCTGCTTTACATCATCGTACATTATAGTAGGTGTAATTTATTTGGGTTTTGGACAGTTGATGGAACAAAAACATCCCATTGGACATGGTAGTTTTTCCACCAAACAATTAATCCATTTGTAAAAAAAAAAAAAAGGCTCAGTAGATTAATCAATTACAAGAAAATGGTCATTAGTTGCAGCTAATAATATAATATAATATAAGTATTTATAGAAAAATGTAGCGCAAGATGCTTTGCAATAACGAGAAACTAGAAAAACCCGCAACATCGGTAAACGGAAACAAGCAATAATGATAGTAAAATAATATATGTAAATATTCTGAATACTAAATAGTGATCCAGAGCGAAGGAAACTAGTTGAAAGCAAAGTGAAATAGATCTGTCTGAAGCATTCGCTTAAAGATGTTCTCTGAG
Source organism: Perca fluviatilis (assembly GCF_010015445.1). Classification (NCBI taxonomy): domain Eukaryota; kingdom Metazoa; phylum Chordata; class Actinopteri; order Perciformes; family Percidae; genus Perca; species Perca fluviatilis. The sequence continues at coordinate 22,300,245 of NC_053126.1, read as the reverse complement.
GTGGTCTCCCTGAGTAAACATAAAGGCACACGGAACCAGGAGAAACAGGCCGCTTCTCCGCCGTTTCATTAGTATACAGTCATAACCAATGTTGAATAATTCAGTGTGCCACCGTGACTCACGGTCATAGTTTAGTCTGTTTATTCATGGAGTTTTGCTCGGTGACGTGGTTGCGTTCTGTCGGTTTGTTTAGGCCCTAGTCCTGTGGTTTCAGGCTATTCTTCCTGTGCTCTTTTGGAAGAACTTCAGGCTACGGAGATTAGGATTATCATACAAGTGTCTGTGTTGAGTGGGGTTTTATTTGCTAAGTGAGGTTTTTGATTTAGAGAGACTGGGATGTGTGTGTGTGTGTTGGTCTGGGGGACTTCAGAGCGGCTGGGTCTGGTCCAGAGGGCGGAAGAACGATGTGGTCTTCGTCTAGCCTCGCAGGGAGCGCAAATGATGCGTGTCATTGTAGCAAATGGAGCATGGTGATGAAGTGCTGCTGCTGCTGCTTTACAAAGAAACCACTTAGAGTGTGCTCGCCTGCCTTCGGTGTGGTGCCTGAGTGCTCCAAGAAAGCCCAAAGATGCATATAGCTCTCCTGCAACAGAATACTAATCCTGCAGATTCTTCCTGGATATTCAGCCTGTACCTCCTCCTCTCCACAGCGGCTCATTTGAATTGATCTTCTATTAGAGATTGTGTTCACATAGGGCTGGGACGATGTGCGTTTCTGGATGTTACACTTCTGGAGACAATATATCATGAGACATTTCTAAAAAACGAATTATTTTCAAAAAAAAAAAAGAATGCACATCACATGTCAGTCTGACATTTATTTCATTTGTAAAGTACATAACATGGATTTTCTGCATGTTCTGCTTTCACTTTGTTTTGCTGGAAAACACTTTGTGTTGTAGTCGCCATCGGCGGTACCGTATAAACGGAAGATATTTAGGTGAATCATTGGTAAATTTTTTTAAAATAAATACAAAATATGGATTCTGGGAAAAGAAATTAAAAATCACGATACATACATGAATCTATTTTTTTTTTTTTTTTTTTCTCCACCCCCTAGTGTTCACCTTTGTCTGTTTCCAGCTTTAGCTGCTGTTGGCTGGCCTCTCCGAGTCCGTTTACGGTTTAACTTGCTTTCATCACCTTAAACACCTGTTTTTTTTTTTTGCAGGCCCAGTGCCTGGATCAGTAGCAAGAGCAAACAGGAAGCTCAACGCACTTTGATGTTATTTATTGTCAGTATGGCAAGCAGACGCTTTGAGCGCCCGAGGCGACTGCTTGAGTGATGCGTCGACCAAACCTTGTTGCTCCTGCATTGTGTGCAGGGCGCGGCCGTGCCGAGGACATGTCCTGTCACCGACGGGGTTTTACTTTTGTCATGTCTCATTCACATGCTCACACACAGTCACTGATGGCCGCCGATACGTCCGTTCAGTCACCCTCCTAAGCAAACAAACACGCAAACAAACACACAAACAGTGGTGACACCCACACCTTCCCACTTATGTTTTACGTGTTTTGCCCCCCCCCCCCCCCCTATGCTGCCTGAGGAAACCGTGAAGGAGCCGTGCCAGTAAAGCCGCATCACTAACATTCTGATCATTCCACCTATTTTAACTCTTTCCAAGTGACCTCCTCCCTGCTTTCAAAACAAACAACTAAACTTGCGCTCACCTCTTCGGTGTGCTGGTTGAATGCTATCCCACTGCACACGCCACATGGGTGGGTGACTGGAATCTTTTTTTTCCCAGTAAGTCACAGGTGAACCCTACTTTAAAATACAAATGAATCACCTCTATCTGACTTGTGATTCATGATGGTGTCAGACATGAAACTATGAAAAGTCTTTGTGTTTACATTTGGCTTACACGAGGGAGTGCTTGTTCCGAGTTTTGTCTTCATCTTTTAGTTTTGTTGGTTAACCGTTCTTATTAGGACTTTTTCTTTGTGTCAACATTTAACATTATGTATCTTCAAGTTATGAATAACACAAATTTGACAAATCTGGCAAAATGTGATTGTCATTCACAATTTTTTTTATTTAATTGCGTAATCTTTGAATTTTTTGGGTTACTAACATTTTTGTATTCAAATATTAAATTCAGTTAAATTATTCGAATGAATCAAATGTCTAATTTTCTATCATTTAATTTAATGAACCATTAAAGCAACTAACGATTTTTTTCGTTATTGATTATTTTGCTCATTATTTTCTCGATTAATAAAAATGATTTGTTTGGTCAGCGACAATCCGATAACAATGAAAAGTGCCCAAAGTGATGTCTTTAAATGTCGCGTTTTGTCCGGCCAACAGTCCAAAACCCAAAAATATTTAATTTATTATAATATAAGACAAGAAAAAGCAGCAAATGCTCACATTTGAGAAGCTGGAAGTATTCAAAGTTTGGCATTTCTGCATAAAAATAGACTTAAATGATTAACCAATTATCAAAATAGTTGAGAGCCATTCATTTTCTGTCAAATGACTAATCGTTGCAGCTCTAAAATAAACTTTGAATAACATCTTAATAACTCAACACTTTTTAATAATGTACTGTTTTAATGGTCACCTTCTGCTGTATGATTCCAGCCCTAAGAGGATTTATTACAAAGATTCCTGCAGTATTGGTTCCATAGTTTTGCTACACAAATCAACTACTAATCCTTTTGTTATAACAAGCTGCACAAAGTTTAAATAATGCAGGTTATGGCAGGCAGGGTGTTTACACTGGATTGCATAAATAATCTCCTTCAATTGAAAGCAGCAGTTGTATGGTATCATGTTGAGGCATCATCTTTTCAAAGGAAACACATTCCCCCACAGTCCAGGTGTGATCGGGTAGAATATCTGAGGTTTACCTCAGCGGTACTGGGATGCTTTTCTTCTAATTTGCTTGTTTTTGCAAGTAGACCTGAGGTAAACCATATGTTTGTTGAAGAGATTCCCAGATTCTTGGATCCTAGAAAAAGCTTTAACAACCGAACAAAAAAAAAAAAAAAAAGAAGAGAAAAAGTCATGCCCTTAAAAGCTGAAAGGGGAGGCTTGTTTTCTCTGGTTGCAGATGTCTTTTGAATCTATTTCCTCTGGCTGTAAAGTTTCTGACTTGCATATACAGTGTCTCTATATGAAGGGCAGCCCTTCCGAATCTACAGCGTTCGTAGCTGAACTTCCCACATGAAAAGGTCGATCTTGTTGTACTTCATCCTATTTTTCCACGAGTTCTGCCAAGTTTTTAAAGCCATACCTCAGTGGTTAAAGCACCAGGATCATAAAGCTGCGGGCCACCAGTAAAACCTCTCATTTTACATCTTAATTGAGGTACTTAGCTGAACTGCATAAGCCACAATTTGCATTGTATAAAATAACATTGTCTCTCTGCTCTCTCTGTCTCTGTCCCATCTATTACCTCTGTTTTGTCTACCAGCTGATACGTCTTGGGAGTGATGCACTGGCTTCCCCTGGTTGCCATGGTGATTGCCTCGGCCCTGCCCTTCCCTCACAACCCCGTGTCCAGGATTGCTGCCGCGACAACAGAGCCGGGCTTTGACGACCGCAGAGAGAACCCAGCCGGTCGCCTTGCAGCGCCCCCTGTGGACTACAACTTCCACAGAAATGCCTCACAAACGGACTACAACATGGCTACTGCTCTTAGCCAACACAGCAACCGACAACCCCTCCAGTACCGTAAGGATTATGTGAAATCCTCCGCAGATGAAGAGACTTCCACATTTAAAGTGGAGAATCAAGGAACCTATCAATCAAATAGCAACTCAGGCAGCAATGACAAAATCAGTGTGGATGCTCCCATGGAAGGAGGAACGCTCAGGACCGAGGATATTTCCCAGGATAATTCTCTACCAAAGGACTACAAAGCTGACAGCAGCAGCAGGCGAGATTACTCCAGTTTTGTGGACTTTTCCAAGGACAATATTCAGGACTCCACAGAAAGACTGTTGCAGGTTTCTACAGCAGAAACCCTTATTGCCGTCAGTCCTGCGGCTAATCTAAGGGATCACAGAGGACCAGAACCAACTGTTCCCTCGGAGAAGCTGAGAGATGCGCCTACAGTCGGGACAGGGAGCACGTGGACGCCGGGGGCTGCAAGAGGTCTAGCTCAGGAGAGCTTGGACCTGGAGGCAGGGCTGGGTCTGGAGACCGGGCTGGACACTATCTTAGAAGGAGACGAGATGTTTCTGGACGCACATCCGCGAGTCCTGTTCTCTCCCTCGCCGTCGCCTCCAGAACACCCGCCTCTCCTGCTCATGTTGGAGAGCGGCCTGCTGGAGGAGGACAGGGACAGGGAGGATCAGGACGACGTGGACGGACACATCGAGGGTCACGGGGACCGGGCCATCGACAGGAGCTCCACCCTGAGCTGGGCTGAGGTCGCCCGTCCTGTTAAAAGGGATAAACGCTCGCACTTGATCGACAGAAGGAGAGGGGAGAAGTCGGTGTGCGAGGCAGAAAGTGTTTGGGTTACCGACAAGAAGACCGCCATCGACTCCCACGGTCAGAAGGTCACCATCTTGCAGGAGATCCAGACCCAGACGGGACCGCTCAAACAGTACTTCTACGAGACTCGCTGTCGCGAGGCCGAGCAGCTCAGCAACGCCAGCAGGCCAAGGGCCGGCGCGCCTCCGAAATCTGTCGGGACAGGCGTTGCCGGGGCCGGCTGCTTTGGCGTGGATACAAAACAGTGGTTGAGCGAGTGCAAAGCCAAGCAGTCGTACGTCCGAGCGCTCACCAAAGACGTTAACAACAGAACCGGATGGAGGTGGATCCGCATCGACTCGTCCTGCGTGTGCGTGCTGCTGTCCAGAGTCAACCAGGCGCTGGGGAGGGAGGTCTTGACGAGGAAGGGGAGAGGCTGAGAGAGTGAGAGAGGGAGAGAGGGAGAGGGAGAGGAAGAGGGAGAGGGAGAGGGGAGATAGAGAAGAGAGATGCCAAGAAGTAGAAAGTGACACAGAGCAGAGCAGCTGTGACATCCTTCTGTGTGCACTTCCTTAAAGTGATGGTTCGGAGTAATTCACCCTAGGGTCCTTTGCACCATGACCTCGAGCCAAACACCCCCCCAGAAGCTTTTTTCACCTGGGTCTAACATTGGGAGAGTTAGCTAGAGTAGCGTTATCAGCTGAATAGCTTAGCGCAGGGGCTAATGGACCCACGTTTATATCTCGTAAGTTACCCCACTAATAATGCCCGAAATGATACCAAACGTCTACAAGTAGTACAAATAGGTTATGCTCTCATAAAACGATGGATTGGAAAGTTTGTAAGTACACCAGAAGTTTATGAACACTTGCCTGCTCTCTTCAGCTCTCTGTTGCTGCTGCTTTCGGGCATTATTAGTGGGGTAATTTACGAGATACAAACGTGGGTCCATTAGCCCCTGCGCTAAGCTATTCAGCTGATAACGCTACTCTACGCTAACTCTCCCAATGTTAGACCCAGGTGAAAAAAGCTTCTGGGGGGGGGTGTTTGGCTCGAGGTCATGGTGCAAAGGACCCTAGGGTGAATTACTCCGAACCATCACTTTAAACATGATGGATTTGGTTATTTCTCTCTCTTCCATCCCTCCCTCCCTCCCTCCCTCCCTCCCTCCACCACAATTTCAAATGACTTTTGAAAAAAAACAAGAAGACCTCAATACTAGATCTTAGGGAAAATTGTCATATATATATATTTTACTTTGAAAAGTACTGTTCTGTTTTTGTATGATTTTATCTTTCATAATCTAAGTTATTTTTGATTAGTATGTAAGCATGTGTATGTCTTTGATATTAATATATTCCTTTATATATGTGTACAATATGACACCAGTATACCTTTCTTGTATGAAGCTATGTATATCTGTGTGTATTTATAGAAGACGTTTTCATGGAGTGGTAGGTCTCTCCAGTGTCTGATGATAATTCCAGCCTCTGGGCCGCTCGGGTTGTGAGAGGAAGGAGCGCCACCTACTGAGGCTCCATTTTACTGCTCCACACTGTTCCCATATGGATTATTACCATGAATGTGACAGTGCTTTTAGTGTTGGATACCGAAACTACAACATGGGCACACTTTAGCATGGTTTCACTCAGGCTGATGATGTGACAGGAAACATCACAGAGTGTGGAACTTGTTCATTGTGGTTCATGAATGTGAATTATATGACACCTAAACAAGCTAATGTTACCATCTTCTGGTTTGTTCCGTTTGCCTGCCAAAACGTGGTAATAAAGGATCTTTGTACTCAGCAATTTTTTTTTTTTTTTTCACAGAACGTAACTGATGTAAATATGCAGAATTGAATTCTCAAAGCACTCTGGGATTTATTTTGGAAAAGATAAGTTATCATAAGTAGTACATTTTGATTATTTTACTGCTGCAATCTGCTGATTAGATTCAGTTTCCTCAAAATAGAGCTTCATAAAACACAGTCAATGTTAGAAGTATTCAGATCGGTTACTTATGTAAAAGTAACAATACCATAATTTAAGGGGAGACCCTACAGGTGAACAGGGTAAATATTTTAACTCGTAGATATCACCATGAAACGTCCCCAGTCGATTACTTACTTAAGAATATTTTTTAGATCACAATTTTTCTAAATTTAAATTGTTTTGAGTTTAAATATGTAAAATGATGCATTCTTTTTTTTTTTTATAAATTTGTGCTAATTTGCATATATATCCAGAACAGAAATCTGAACATTGGATAAAGCCAGGTTCAAAATTCTTGCTTAATTTGGTTGACATATTAGAGTCAAAGGTTTTTACAGAGGGGATTTTGGATATCTCTTTTTGCCATTTCATGAATCAGAAAAACAGCCATAAAAATATCAATTTACACCATGCTTTTAGGAATAAAATGTTCTATTAATCAGGCTATGAATGATATATGAAAAACCTCCTCTGTAAAAACCTCCAGAATATACAGTAGATAGGAATGAAAGTGGAAAGTTTGGTGTATGTACAGTAAGTGCTACATACTGGCTCAGAGTATGAGGAAAAACAAACAGCCTTTAACGATATGTATTATAAATTATACATATCACCATGAAACTTCCCTGGTTTATTACTTACATTAAGACAATTATTTTTTGTATTAAGTTTTCTGAAAATGAATGTTTAAATATGCAAATTAGGCATTATGTAATGCCTACTTTTGGTGAATTTAAGAGGAATCTACAGACGCAAATCGACAGTGTAGTAAAATAAACACCCAAATATGTATTTTGGATGTTTTCTTTCCACTAGTCTCAAAAAAGACGTTATGGAAGCGAAATGGCCCAAAATTTCAAAATTGACCAGTGCATGAAAAAACGATTGCCTGTAGTGTCTCGCCTTAAAAATACTCCATTACAAGTAAAAGTCCTGCATATTTTGTTTTCAAAATCCTACTTTGAAAAGTAATTAGTGGCTATAGCTATCAAATAAAGTGGAGCATAAATAACAATATTTGCCTCATAAATTAGGTGCAGTAGAAGTATAAAGACGCCTAAAATATTCAAGTACATGTATCTTTAAATTGTAATTAGGAACAGTACTTGAGTAAATGTACTTAGTTACACTCACCTCTGCACACCGGTGACTGCAGAAGGGAAAGAACAGAAGAAATCAAGGGGGAAAAGAAAAAAAAGAAGAAAGTTTGCGATGATCAGCAGATCCACCTGGATCGCTTTATTTTTTTGTTCTTTAACATCACCATTTTCATCATCATCGTCATCATTGTTGTTTATTTTCCAGATGATATTTTCAATTTGTATTACTATCACTTTAATCATGGAAATCTGTTAAATCATTGCACAATTTGTTCTCAAAATGTACACATACAGTAGTGTATTTGAATGACCATTTTCAATGTTTCATATTTACTTTAAAACTAGTTCAAAAGAAGTCAAGAAGGAACAGAACACGTACATACATTTATCCAATACATACCTAAAGAAAATAAATAGATATCGTAAAAAATAAAAAATACAACTGAAAAAAATACACACATTTTACAAATTGATCCCCAGGCTCCCAACCCCTGTAGGTTTATCATACATATATATATATATATTTTTTTTTAAAGACGCCTCATATCATCTTCACCACCAAAAAAAAGTTTTTAGGTCATTGTCGTTTGTTTGACATGCATCGTAAACACAGAGGCTAAAGGTTTTGTTTCCTGGGCTTCCTCGGGCTCGCCCTCTCTCGCTGCCGCTCTCTGATCTCACCCCTCCCCCCAGAGAGCTCTTGGTTTCTGTTATGGCTTGTGTGTGCAGTAAAATGACCGGCTTCTGTCCATCCTTTCAGTTTTTTCTCTCTTACCTGTGAGTCGCTGTTTTGTCTCTCCGCCCCCCCTCTCCCATCATCAGGATTACCCAAGACCCTGAGCTGATGGTTACTGTACACGTCACATTGTAGACGGTTGGTGAGGAGTACAAGTCTGACCATGATGTCATGCCGTCCTAAGTGTATATATATATTTCATGTTGTATGTATTTATCGGCCAGTAAAAAGATACTGTTTTATTAAAAATAACCTTTGGGTTGCCACGTTGTGAAAAATCCATTTGACTGTTGCCTTATCTTTTTAGCTAGCTCTTTAATCCATTTATTAACAATAACTTTTTAAACTCCACACAGTTTTTGTAGTAGAAAAAGCCTTTATAACTGCATTTTGGACAACAGATCTAATGGCTCATTATTAAGACAGAAAACATTTTATTTTTTACATGAAGTTCCTCGTACTTATCTACCAAACGCTGCAGTTATAAATATTAATGATGTTGATAAGTGGATAATAAAAACCTTTCTTCCAGGAGGTAACGTATGTTTTAAAGCTGTCCATTAGTGGACACAAATTTGACACCATCTAAATGGATTTTTCACAACGTGGCAACCCAAAACGTGTCTTTATTAGCAGCTTTTTTTTTTTAACTGACTTATAAATGGAGATATCCTGACTTTTTAGTCCCCCCCAAAAAAGCGCAAAAAACCCTGCAGAATCCTACATTTCCCATAATGCAACCCAGTAGTGTATTTTTGGAAAGCTCATCCAGCACCACAGAAGACACTATACAACTGTTTTTGCAGGCTGAGTAGTTCTTCTCATGTAAACAAGCAAACTGAACTTTATGTGAAAAAAAAAGTGCCGCTTTAAAACCTTTATGGATTTCCTGCCATGGACATCCTGAACACAGTGCCTCTGTGGCCTCGCTCCACCCTGTCCCATCCACCTCTGGGCCTTTGATCTCTATAATAGGGTCCCTTCAAAAGAGATTACTCAGCCTATCGGCTTTCAAGGTGCCAAAAGACAAAGCCTGAGGAGGGTCCCTCTGATGTGCTCGGAGCCAAACAGTGGTCGGAACTCAGACCTGTTTTACCACACCACTCCGACCAATCGGGGACACTAAAGACACCCCTGATGGGACCATAGAATCCGACAATAGAGCCACGATGGCTGACACCGGACACCATGAGCACAAAGGAGAACACCGGTGTTGTCTATTATAACCGGTTTATTATAACCCGGCCATTATCCCCAATCACTTTACAATTTAACAGCCTTCCAGTCGTTACTCTTGTTTTTCAAATCTGAACTTTACGGTGAGGTTAACTTCTGCCCTGGCTCTCATTAAAAACACCTGTGGTCAAGCAGAAGTTATAAGGCGACACGTTTAGTTGTTTTCAAACTGTAAGAGAATAAATGGCAGCGAGTAGTGGTTTCCTCTGTAGGTAGGGAAATGAGCCCTGATATTGCCGACTCTGCTGACTGTGTGCAGACTCTGGCAGGAATGAAGAGGGGGGGGAAAGAAACCCACGCGACCAACACCGGTGTTGCCCCTTCATTAACCCCGCGGCGCAGCCACACCGAGGGAGGAAAAGCAAAGGCAGAGCGACAGGAAGAGAGAGACACAGAGAGAAAACAGCTGATCCCACTCAATCTTCCCAGTCTGATCGGAAAATGCATTCATACATTCTTCATGTCATTTTCCCCTTTATTCCTTTGCTTCTGTTATTGCAGAATGGTCAGACCGATAGATTTATTTGTTAAGTTAAATGGTTATATGCGTTGCTTCTTTCCCCGTGGATGAGCGAGAGGGTTCTCTAGCCCCGATCCAGTCAGCGCCCTGAGGAGAGAAACAACATTATTCCCATGTCATTGCTTCCGTGGCCTTAATTCAACTCTTGCCTAAATCCCCACCAACCAAACCCACCACTAAAAGACCTAAAATCCCAGGCTCAAACCAATCCGACTCGACAAACAAATACATAAAACAACCAAGTTCAAAGAAATGTGCTGGCCACATGTGAAAGGCATCTCGGAAGAGTTTTGTCTCACCACACAGATAAAACCCAACACCACTACTAGACAGTTTCATTTATGAGTGTTCTCACCTCAGCCCCTCAACAGGAGTACGTCCTCACTGAGGCAGATTCACCCCGGGCACCAGAGCTGGCTGTGTTGGAGACCGGGGAAACAGACACAGATGGGGTCATTATCGTAACTGCCGTGCCTTAAACAGCACTGACCTTCCACAGGCATTCCTATTAAGAAGTGGAATGAGGGATCATAGTCCTTCTCTGTACTTTGAAGTGTCTGTTCCTCGTTATTGCCAGTTCCTTTGCTAAAGGAAAGAGACATTTCCTCTGCCAAACTAATGGCAGGGTTGCATGAAAACAAACCAATTGTCTGTGCATGTGCAGCGGCTTATATAACATGGCTGACAGTGGTGGAAGAAGTATTCAGATCCTTTACTTAAGTAAAAGTCCTAATACCACACTGTGAAAATACTCCACTACAAGTAAAAGTCCTGTATTCAAACCTTAATAAAGTGAAAGTATGTAACTATAATCAGCAAAATGTGCTTAAGTATGAAAAGTAAAAGTACTCATTGTGCAGTAAAATTTTCCCTGTCAGTGTTTTCATATTATATCTGATGTTTCTTGATTAACATTACTGCTGCATTAATGTGTATGTTTTTACTGCTGTAGATGTTTGAGGTTGTGCTAATTTGAACTCCTTTATATACTGTTGGGTAGTTTAATCTACAGCAGTGCATCATATTCTATGAGATCATCATATGTTTGTAGCGTGGCTGTCCTGTGAGAACCACGTATCTCTAAAAAGTCAACTGTTCATGGTATCAGAAAAACAGCCTTGCATTTTCCTGCTGATCCAAGAGGCTTTTTTAAAGACTTTATTTTAGCTTAAAAATAGGAGAATTTTCTCAACACATAAAGGAACACTTCATCCTTGAGTTTATCACAAACATTCAACATCAACACATCTGGAGATCCGTGGTTTTCACAAAAAGCGGATGACAAACTGCCATCTGAAAGGAACTAAATCTGTCAGACAAATGGAGTGGAGTAAAAAGTACAATATTCACCTCTGAGATGTAAGTTGCTTAAAATGGAAGTACTCAAGTAAAGTAAAGTTGAATTTGAACAGTACTTAAGTAAATGTGCTTAGTCACATTCCTCCACTGCTGGCTGAAAACTAATGTTTCTATTCAAGGCTCATTTCAAGCCAAGATGTTAACACCTTTATTACGTGCAGGATACCTGATCAGCTACGACAGAACTTGTGTCCTGATTCCTGTCATGCTTTTCATGTGAGTAATGCCATATAGAGTAACAGGTCGCCACACATCGTCTAAATGGAGACGCGCCTCGAGGGCTCAGAGGAGCCGCAAAAAAATGTGAATATGAGAGCGGAGGTGTCAGAGGTCACGTGTGGTACTCACCATCACTCTGAACCTTTCTCAGGGTAACGGAGGGCGTGGAGATGGCTGAGGCACGGAAGTTAGCAGGCAGGGTCTCGGCGGAGTCGGACGTCACGCCCCGAAGGTCTTTCTCCCGAAACATCTTCCTCCAGGAGGGCGAGCGGGTGAACGTCTTCGCTCCGTCCTGCTACAGAGACAGAGCGTGTGAACAGAAAGATGGCACGCTCAGATAATCCATCACTTAGTCAAATATGTACTTGTTACTTCGAGATGATTTAGCATGCTGACCTCTTCAGGTCGTCTCTCGGTTCCCATGGAGATAAGGGAGTTGTACTCTTGCTCCAGGAGCTGTCTGGCCTGCAGGAGAGAGGAGACCAAGAGCTTTGAGACTCTGCAGATGACGAATTTTCTGCTGCTATTCATTAGTTCATGTTGAAATATCATTCCTGCTTCAAACCAGAACAGTTGGAACTCTAACGTATCAGATGTGGCTTGTTATTGTTAAGAGTTAAAGTCTTAAATGTTTAAGACATTTAAAGGCATTTAAAGCCTTTATAATAGACAGCAGACAGGAGACAGGAAACAATGAAGAGAGATGCAAACAAAGGTCACCGCTGTGTTACTTTGAAAGGTTATGGACATATCAAAGGAAATTTGACTTATGTATTCTATATACATATGTATGAATGCTATTAAAGACGGTTTTTAAACTAGAGTAAAAAGCCTTTGTTCTGCAAGGAAAATTTGTGAAATAGATGGTCAAGATATTGTTAGTCCTCCTCATGTTTGATCGCTGTGCAGAGTGACGCACGATGCACGTGCAGAGTTTGACACTAGAAGTGCGTTTTAAAAGAGGGAGAGTTCTCTGTCTTTACTTTAAATCTCAGAACTAGTTTGGTAGCCAATCATGATCCAGTACGCAACTTAGACTTAAACGAGTGTGATGAGGAAACTCGAAGCCTCCAGCTCACATTTCCAGTGAGCTTGGAGACGTCTTGTGTTCAGCAGTTAGGGTTCATACCACATAACCACAATGTTGATGATTCCCCTCCGGCTTGGCACCACTCTCCATGTTTCCTGTCGGCTCTCAAATATATTAAAAAAGAAAAAATGCCAGAAAAAAAATATAATCTAAAAAAACATGCTTGGAGGGGGGAAAAATATTTGCCCTTAAAAACAACTCTTCTCTCGCTACTGTACTTCCTCTTCATAAGTGGATTACCTGTGTGTTCTGATTGGGGATCTGCAGCAGCAGGGCCAGGTCAGTGTAGTCAAAGGTGTCGTCCAAAGCCAGCAGAGCCCCGTGGACGCCGCTCTCACGCAGGTTGTCGCCATACTCCTTCAGACCGATAGTCTGCACCCAGCACATCACACGCTCATTGGACCACACCATCACATCTGGCAGGAGAGAAGGAGAAGGTGAAGGGAGGGAGAGAAGGCATCCATCTGCAAACAGCAAGCTGTCCGCTCGCTGTTTTTAGAAGCCAGATAAGGTTTCGTAATAATTCTGCTCACTTCCTGGAGCTGGATGAAACATGCAGGCTTATTAATGGTCTTCTGAGGGGGTTAAATAAAGCTAAACGTGAGACACTCACAAAAAGCCACACATTTACTCACTCGGGAAAATTCTTCTGTGAAGAAATCAGCCAATATGAACTGACATGAATGTACAACATGTGTATCCCAAGGCGAAGACGTGGGAGAGCGAGAGGTTTGGGTTTGTCTAATGACTGAGGCTGTTGACATTTATGTAATCGTTATATAATAACAGCCAAATTGCACTAGAAAGCTGTGGTTTATAATCTCTTCCAAGTATGAGGAGAGGGGGAGCAATAAACAAGGGGTGGTCCAAACATCTCCCAGCAATGTGGACGACTGCAGAAATCAAAGGAAATGTTAGTTTTGTTTGCCAATATTAAAGGTATAGTTCAGATCTTTTGAAGTAGGGTTTTATGAGGTACTTATCCATAGTCAGTGTGTTACAGTAGATGGCGGACGGCACGCCCCCATTTTTGGAGAAGCAGGCAGGAGTACCGACACGGAAGCTAAGCAATGTAATGTAATATATTGCTGTCAGACTGCCCTGTTTAAGTTTACCGGAGAGTAAAAATGTTTGTCAGAGGAGTCTTGTGGCTTTGAAGAGAGCGATATAATAGCTTCAGTTCCCCGTCGGAAAGGACTGTCTTCCGGCAAGGTAAAGTTGTGAAAATCTTCTTACTATAGCGTACACTTAAACTAATATAGATCTATTTTTTTTTTTAGGTGGGCCTTTTTTTAGCGGCTGCCTCCGTCCACAGCAGCACATTGCTTAGCTTCTGTGCCGGCACTCCCGCTTCATTTCCAAAGTGGGGGCGTGCCGACCGCCATCTGCCGTAGGTAATACACTACTATGACTATGGATGAGTACCTCATACAACCCCACTTCAAAATATCCAAACTACTTACGACTTACTACTGTAGGAACGACCTTTTTGATCATATCTGATATGTTGGTGTCTTTTAAGTCCATGTGAGTAGGGTACTTGTACAGTATGGACTTGTACATGGTTAAATAAATAACGTTACTAACTGACTAATAAAAATAACAGATATACAAATAAATAAAGGGACAGAGCAAGATACAGTATTAATGTGTAATAATAATAATAATAATAATAATAATAATAAGAAGAAGAAGAAGAAGAAGAAGAAGAAGAAGAAGAAGAAAACAGAGCAAGTCTCTTACAGATTACAGTGTATAGTTACCAGCTATGTGAGTATGTTTGCTAATTACGTAAGTTACGCAAGAAATGGTGCCTCTCTTTTCATTACGGCGGTTGCCTGTACAGAAGTCAGACGATGTTAATTTGTGACTCTTTATATTTAGCTATTGTTGCAACAGATTAAGCTATTCTTGAGTTTTTTTTCATTCTGTAATGATGAGTAGTAAATGTTAACCATTCTTACGAGTGGTGTTTTCTGATAGGCGGCCCTAAACAGCCGATACACATTATCCAGCTTACACAGGGTTAAAAATACCAACAGCAATAACTGTGTAAATAATTAACCTGGATATCAATGGTCAAGGGTTTGTATAGTAATCATCGAGGTAAGCCTTGAAAGACAACAGCACAGTGTGAATAGAGGAATTAGTTGGGTGAACAGGGTCAGAGAAATAATAGCATGAGTAATGAGATAATGGCAGAGAAAACAAGAGCTCACCTTTGTTGTGGTGGACGCTCTCCTCCCTCCTCCTCTCCAGCTCCTTGCGATCGTAGTTCAGACGCTTCAGGCACATGATGCCGTAATGCAAACTGACCCTGGGAGAGGTCAAAGTGCCAGAGGGTTGAAAGGAGGTTAACTGAGGGCGTGTTTCCACTCTCCCCTCTACTCACAAAGCATTAACACAATCCAGTGCCTGTGACCCTGTCAAAAGAGGGCCTGGAGACACATACCTGAGCGGTGTTTTCACTTGATTTGTTTAACTGTTTTTTAAGTTCAATATGTTCTAATAACATCTCTTAATCTCTTACATGCAAGATCTTTCCAAAAGCCAATGAGTACTTGTGGTAAATAATCGTGATTTCAATATTGACCAAAAGAATTCCCTCGCCACACACAAGCACATAGTCAACAGAAAAGAATGAGAGTGAAAACAAGATAAGTGACAAAAGAGACTGTGAAAAGAAAAGGAAAAAAAAAAGGCGAGAGTGGCCACGCCGAAGCCGAGTTCTACCTGTGGAAGCTGTCCACCATTTTCAGCTGTCCTCTCAGCTCCTTCTTGGTGAGGTGGTCCAACATGCGGGCATCCACCAGGGACTCCATGAAATAGCTACGGTACTGTGGCAGGCCCAGGCTGGGCAGCCAGTCGTTGCCCACCCACTCATGATTCATATCGCCATAGGCCAGTATCTGGAGGGGACAACCACAGATGATCAACGCTGATTCACGCTCGGCTTCATATCTGATGGTAGTGCAAGTCAGCAGCTCATGACTTACTGCGGTTGGTTTCACTAGAGGTAGAAAATGACGACAAATATGCATCGTGTTGTGCTAATTCTGACTTGTCAGTTGATCCTTACCTGATCCCAGCTGAACTCTTTGAGCTCCTGCAGTGCCGAGAGAAGACAGAGAGAGAGACAGAGAGAGAAAGAGAGAGACAGAGACAGAGCCGGAGAAGAGTGATGTGGAGGTTGCGAGGGAAAGAGGAGTAGGGGTCAAGAGCAGGGTGGACGGATGGAGAGATGATGGAGGAGAAGCAGAGGAGGAGTAAGCAGCAGCAGCAGCAGGAAAAGAGGACAAAAGGAAGGAATTGTGTGTTAGTGAACGGGTAAATTAGTTGGAAGCAGTTCACACTGAAACAGCAACCAGAGGAAGAGAAGAAGATGCTCAACACTATGTCCTGGGCCACACAAAGAAAGAGATAATAAAGAGGTAGAAATTCAAAAAGAGAAACAAAGAGAGAGGAAGGGGAAGGGGAGGGAGGGGAGAGACTCGTCAACATGATTCAGACCGGACGAGACGCTTAACATAATTCAAAAATAATAATGAAAATCAAAAAAAAAAAAGAGGGTCAGACAGAGACAGGACAGCAGGGACACTAACCGGAGGCTTGGTGGCTGCGTTCAGGGACTCCATCTCTGCGTGGGTCATCCACACGTTACTGGTCGACTGGGAACGAGAGGAAAGATGAAGCGGTGAGATGAAACCACATATTGCCTCGCCTGCCTAAAGCCCTGACTCAACGCTTGTACATTTATGTTGCCACATTACGAGACGTCGGCCAACCACAACAGCAGACTGCTTTCTTGTCACCATGGTGATTGGGATGAACAAGAGGTTCAACCGGTTTACGTGAAGTGAAATCTGTTGAAATTGTGTGAGTGATCATTTTTTAAACATTTCATCTCATTAATATGATTCACGGTGTAAATAAATACCAAGCCAAGCAAAGGATTTTGAAAGCCAAGGCAAACCAAAACTTGGCATTTGTTCCAAACTCCCAAAATCGAGTCTTTGGTTATTTGCAACTTTATCTTTCTTGGAACAGGAAGACATTAAAACGCAGGAGCACAAACGCATGGGCGTGCAACAGTTTTAAGACATTTTTTCAACATGTGGTTTGGCTTTGTCGCTGTGTGAGAACGCAAAATTTGGGAAAGTGTGGCTTTTGTTGCCAAGTTTTGTTTCGAGGTGAAATATTTGGAACTTTATCAGCACCAGCGCAGTTTACTGTCCTTCTCCTATGGAAAATACACTCATATTTTTATTATCTTTGACATTTATCACATGCAGGATACGTTGCATGTCCTATATTCCATTTAACAAAATCTGCTTTTCATTTGACATCATCCCTATTTGATATCATAAACTGTCAATTACATTTTATTATTATTTCTGTATCCTATTATTAGTTTCTGCTGCAAATCTCCCAAGGATCATTAACATTTTAACTGATCTCAAAACTACAAACACCTGGTTCAGCATGTACCTCATACTGATAATATGAATGCAGCATTTGGGTATTATCAGCACAGAGTCTATGCTCAGCCAGAGATGGGAAGTACTATACGCAAGTACATTTTTCAGATATTTTATATATCAGTTACTTTACTATTTATTTTTGTGCCGACTTTTTACTTTTACTCCTTACATTTTTAACACAAATATCGGTACTTTCTACTCCTTACATTTCACAAAATTGTCTCGTTACTTTAGTTTCAAATAATTTCAGTGGAGTTATTATTGTTATTATTTTTTCGCGTCATCAATACCGAATTCAATCTAATTGGATGGGAATATACGTTGCATTTGACGCACCACTAAGAGACTACAACTCAACAGATTCGGAGGCATTCATTCGCGGCAAATCATTGCGGCTTGATGGTGGTAACGTTAGGACATAGTAGTATGGACGGCCACATGATTGAAAATGAAGAAAACGGAGATCCCAGAGATTCGGCAGACAAGCAGCAAGACATTCCCAATCATCCTCGGCCTTATCTGATAGGAGATGTTTGAGATAGACAGTAGGCATCAAGTCAGAATCTTATTAACGTGGAGTACCAGTCTCTGTCACAATAATCATATATGTGATGTTTTTAGGGCTGTGCTCGATTGAAGAAATTCTTAGTCGACTAACACTCATTCAATTGTATCGACTAATCGATTAGTTGATTTAATCGACAGATCTGTAAATCTGAGTTTCTCTGCAAAGAGTCATGCTAAAGCACCACTTTAATTCTTGTGTTTACCAGAGATGTGCTCGTACGTTTCTTGGAAATAAGTCATTCAGCATGAAAAAAGCATAAAACATCTAAAGAAATCTAAGTTGACTAAGACCAAAACGACCGATTAGTCGACTAATCGACTAAGAGGGAGCAGCCCTAGATGTTTTAGGCCTATTGGCAGACATCCATTTAAAATGTAAGCAATGGCATATAAAGAGCCTTTTTTCCAAGTCCACTGAAGTTTCTCAGCTTGCACTCTAGTAACATTTGTGTGGTCCGGAAGCTTTGCCTACTACAAGGCTACTTTTACTTTTATACTTTATGTAAATTTCCAAGCCTGTACTGTAAATGTGTACTTCTACTTTTACAAGAGTATTTTTTAACACAAGTATCTGTACTTCTACTTGAGTAAGGGAAGTGAGTACTTTTGCCATCTCTGTGCTCAGCATGGAGAATGCTGCCAGCCTTAATAAGAAGGTGTTAAGATCTTAGCGTTCTCAAATTAAAGGCTTCTTAACCTTTGAACCTATAGAGAAGCTGCCTGGGTTTTGTTTATGACACAAGACCATTTGTGGATATCATTTCTCTTTTCTTTGAATGAGAACGTTAAATGTATTTGAGTCTCACCGAGCGGGTGCTGGCCGGGGCAGAGGGGCTTGTGAGGGACACCATCTCCTGGATGGCAAGCCGCAGTTTGAGGCGGTGAAGTGGGTTACTGATGCCGATCTCTCTCTGGATCTCTGTGTCCGACAGGTTGGCCATGATGGCGCCGCTCTTCACGTTGGCGCGACAGGCTGCGACGTACCAGGCCGGCATTCCCACCCACAGCTGGAAGGACGACAGATTAAATAAAGGAGGAAATATGAGGAAAGAATGTTAGATGGATCCAAAATTGTGTTCTTTAGTTAATATCTCCCATTCCTTAGGATTCTGTGATTGCACAGTACCTCCAACCAAGATACAACAGTGGGTCCGTCCCAGGATGCAAAGGGAAGTCCTTGGCGACATGCTTCCTCCAGTAGCTCATGCCTGGTAAGAAGAGGAAGAGTTTGATATTTGGTGCCGTTCAAGAGAGATCAAAATATTATTCTGAAAACCAAACAAAAGAGGAGACATAATTCACGAACTTCTTCTTGCTGCGGCGGTCTTTATCTGCTGGACCCAGAGTCCCAGTCTTGTTCATCCCCATTGGGTCTCCAGAGGCCATGTCTTCAGAGGGTGTAGATGCTGGAAGAGACACAGTAGGGTCAAAGGTCACAAGAATGAAAGATTATACAGAGATAGTCTCGCAATGCTGGACCTTCCTCCACAGCGCTGCGGAGGAAGGTCTGGCTAGTCCACACAGCATTCCGGCATGGGAGGAAAACGTGCTCGGGTTTATTGGTGTTTCCTTAAAACAATTACAATCAATATGGGCGGCTCTAAGCCCCGGACAGAGCAATGGTGCTGCTGCAAAATAGCCTCTGGAAAGAACTAGTTTTGGTGGAACATGTGTACGTTCAAAAGTTTTTTTAGTCGTGCAACAGAAAACTCAGATTGGACAGATTCTTGGTAGCTGTCTGGATTTACCCTGCAGAGATCTGTGGAGCAGTTAACCATAGTCCTCTCATTCAAACACAAAGAAAGCGGCAGATACCGGACATCCGGCTTAAAATGAGGGACAACTGGCAGAATTTCCGGGGAGCACCTGAACAATCCCGGAAGTGAAACGTCGTCGATATACACTAATATAGAGTTGAATACCTCAAATCAGTGAGCCAGAGCAAACATGTTTAAATGGAAATGCTGACAGCGTGGATGACTGATAAACCGTCAGTGTTATCCTCCATCTGTTTACCGAGAGAAGCAGATCCATCCCGCCCAGGTTGGCCCATCCTTCCTTTCTCCTTCTTCCCAAAAAGCCGACCGATGGAAGACTTGATGCTTTTCTTCTTACTGGACTTGTGGAGGGAATCTTGGCTGCTGTTGGAGCTGCTGCCATCTGCCGAGAGACTGGAAAGGGACAAAGGGAAATCACTGAGAGAAAAAAAAAAAAAAAGGATGGTTGTGTTTGTATTTAATGTGCGGCTGCTATACCTGCGAAACTCCCGGGGGTCGTCAAGCATCGCTCCTGGATGAGTGAGGGTCATCCTGTCCAATCGCAGTGCACGAGGAGTGGAAGGAGGTGTTGAGTCAAGAAGAGCGAGGGAACGGTCATCATCTTTGCTGTTCTGAAGAACAAAATGGAAAAAGAGGGATATTCAAAAACTAATATTTCTTGTAGTGATGCTCAGCGACCTCAGGAGCTATTTTTCTTTTAAGCTCAATTTCTGTCTTAAGCTGTTTTTTGTTTTCCTGCTTCATCACTTGAACCATTCTGTTCTAAACTCCCATGTTAACATTATTACTTTCACAATCCCCGCTGACTGCATGTTTGGTGTTTATTGCACCATCTTTTGTAATCCATCCGCCGGTTTCAGAAATGCTGGAACCAAAAGCATGTCTGGCACCATCCGTCATACCATCCTACAAGTTATTTGAATCAACCTTGCCCAATCCAACAAGCTGTTAGTTAGAATAACTGCACTCCTCCGACCCTGTCTGCATGATTTACACGACTCACTGTCTGGAGGAGCTGTTTGCATAAACAGGGAGATGAAATACAGAGGCGAGATAAAAAAAAAAAAAAAAAGGGACGGGAATAGAAGCCGTACCTGTCTATCAGTCTCGCGGGCCGGGGAGTGAGGCAGGCGAGGGGTGGAGTGTCCAGAGCTGGGGGGAGAGGGGGAGGCCAGGGTGGAGGATGTGATGGACGAGGGCATGAAGCCCCGTCCTGTTCCGTCTCTCCCCAGGGAGGACGGAGGGATGGGCGGACTGTCCAAAGCCACGCTGACCCGACTCTCGATCTCTTCGGCCCGTAACTCCGTGTTCTCCTTCTCCTCCTGGATCAGCCTGGGTTGGAGAGTGGAGGGTGAGTAAAAGAGGAGGGACTGAAACATTTGGACGATCTGATGAAGTTATAATACTGTACTGGTGTGTAGTTCATGCAACACTGAACAGATCAGGATAGAGCTAAAGAAACTGTTCCTCATTTTGGAAAATAAGCGCATTCATTTGCTTGCTGAGAGTTAGATGAGACTCAGATTTCTGTACGAAAAATATGAAGCTATGGCGAGAAGTCGATTAGCTTAGCTTAGCTTAGCTTAGCTTAGTTTATCATAGAGACTGGAAACTAGCTTGCTCTGCCCAAAGTTAAAAATGCTGCTTACACATTGATGCACCAGTATTAACAATGCATTAATGTCAGATATAATAGTATATATCAGTCACTGGAGAACGAGCACATTTACTTTTGGTACTTTAAATCAAATTTGCTGATAATGCTTTTGTACTTTTACTTAAATAAAGATTTAAATGCAGGGCATCTAGTTTTATCAGTAATGCTCCTGAAGGATCGGAGTACTTCTTCCACCACTGTAGTTTTTCTTCAAACAGTGTCAGAGAGGTGTTGATATGTTTGTTTTTGAGGCTGTAGTATGTGTTGGTGTCATCAGATGAGGTGTTCCTAACATCCCTCCCAGCTTCCGTACTTGATCTCCTTATTGATGGCCTCCAGCTGTTCCTGCAGCATGATGGCCAGGGTCTGCACGTCCGTCTGTCCGCTGGGGGACAGCAGCTCTGAGCCAAACCGATGCTCCACGTCGTCCTCGTCGTCGGAGCAGCCCACATCCAAGCCCGGCTCGAACCTGGTCCCCAGTAGAGCCCCGCTCTCCCAGTCTGGGTACTGTACACAGAGAGTAGTACTGTAGTTCTTCAGTGAAAAAACAAAATGTTACATTAGTTTATGTTTTCTTTTTTTTTAATTGAAATAAGAAAGTCATAGAAGATATGGATAAATGTAATATCAACCTGCAGGTAACAGATGCAGTTAAATAATCCCAAAACTAGACCTCATTTTTATTTAGCTTACATAAGAAATGCAAGAAATCTTCTTTTCAAGTGGAAAGAACAAAAAACTGATTTTGTTGCAAATGATGAGAAAATTAGGGCTTTACGACTCTTCAGAGGGAACACAAATTTTTCCCAATTCCTGATGTAAAGGTATTAGATATGGAAGTGTAGTGCTGCCACACCGGAAAAACTAAAACCTATCAGTATCTCGTTATTACGGGAAAAGTTTATTGTAATAACAAAATGTTTTACATGTTTTAACAAGATATTTTCACATTTTAACAAGATATTTCCACATTATAACAATAAATTATCACATGAATAATGTAATAATTTATTGTTATAACGTGAGACTTTTCACGTGATTAATAGTATATTGTAATAACAAGAAAATGTTCTTGTTGTAACTTGAAAAGTTTGAATGTTGTTAAAACGTGAAAATATCATGAAAATATCTTGTTAAAACATGAAAACATCTTGTTATAACGTGAAAATATGTTGTTATAAAGTAACGTGAAAATAGCTTGTTATAACGTGAAAATAGCTTGTTATAACGTGAAAATAGCTTGCTATAACATGAAAATAGTTTGTTATAACGTGAAAATAGCTTGTTAAAACATGAAAATATCTTGTTATAACGTGAAAATAGCTTGTTGTAACGTGAAAATATTTTGTTATAACGTAACGTGAAAATAGCTTGTTATAACGTGAAAATAGCTTGTTATAACGTGAAAATAGCTTGTTATAACATGAAAATATCTTGTTATAACGTGAAAATAGCTTGTTATAACGTGAAAATAGCTTGCTATAACATGAAAATAGCTTGTTATAACGTGAAAATAGCTTGTTATAATGTGAAAATAGCTTGTTAAAACATGAAAATATCTTGTTATAATGTGAAAATAGCTTGTTGTAACGTGAAAATAGCTTGCTATAACATGAAAATAGCTTGTTATAACGTGAAAATAGCTTGTTATAACATGAAAATAGCTTGTTATAACGTGAAAATAGCTTGTTAAAACATGAAAATATCTTGTTATAATGTGAAAATAGCTTGTTGTAACGTGAAAATATCTTGTTATAACGTGAAAATAGCTTGTTAAAATGTGAAAATATCTTGTTATAACGTGAAAATAGCTTGTTATAACGTGAAAATATCTTGTTATAACGTGAAAATAGCTTGTTATAACGTGAAAATAGCTTGTTATAACGTGAAAATAGCTTGCTATAACATGAAAATAGCTTGTTATAACGTGAAAATAGCTTGTTATAATGTGAAAATAGCTTGTTAAAACATGAAAATATCTTGTTATAATGTGAAAATAGCTTGTTATAATGTGAAAATAGCTTGTTATAACGTGAAAATAGCTTGTTATAATGTGAAAATAGCTTGTTAAAACATGAAAATATCTTGTTATAACGTGAAAATAGCTTATTATAACGTGAAAATAGCTTGTTATAACGTGAAAATAGCTTGTTAAAACATGAAATATATCTTGTTATAATGTGAAAATAACTTGTTGTAACATGAAAATATCTTGTTATAACGTGAAAATAGCTTGTTAAAATGTGAAAATATCTTGTTATAACGTGAAAATAGCTTGTTAAAATGTGAAAATATCTTGTTATAACGTGAAAATAGCTTGTTATAATGTGAAAATAGCTTGTTAAAACGTGAAAATATCTATTTAAAATGTGAAAGCATCTGGTTAAAACGTGAAAACATTTTGTTAAAACGTGAAAATATCTTGTTATAATGTAACGTGAAAATATCTTGTTAAAACGGGAAAACATCTTGTTAAAATGGGAATACATCTTGTTAAAATGTGAAAATAGCTTGTTAAAACGGGAAAACATCTTGTTACTACCATAAACTTTTCACATAATGTTATACTGATACGTTTCTCTTTTTCAGGCGTGGCAGCACTACACTTCCTTAATTAGATAAGTTTGCATATTTGACCATGTTTTGTGGTACAAAAAAGAAAAGTAACTGAGATGCTTCTAAGAGGAAACAAGTGCAACAAGATGCAAATGGATGAGAATGAATCTGGGTTTGTTGGATTCTCACCTTGGTAGAGTCCTCTCTGGCGGAGCTCCAACGGGCCCGGTGACTTCGCCTGACCACGCCCCCGGCCGAGGAGTTACCAAAGGGATCCAGGTGAGTGGTCGAGCCTGTTGGGAGCGAACCGCTCCCGTGGGAATACCTCAATTCCAGAGCGCTACCTGGCAGAGAGCGACTGGAGAGACGGAGGGAAAAAGAAGATGATGCAAGGTAAGAGGAAATGGTAATTATCTCTGCAGGGTGGATAAGATTGTGGCGGAACACGGAAAAATACAAACGTAACACAGCTGGCCATAACAAAACTAAAAGAATATAATATATGAAGAAAACTGGTGATTTTACTTCATATAATGTGTAAAAGGACATCACATTCCCATGAACAGGTTTACAAAAGGCTACAAGTGTTGAGACGTGCAGATGACAATGTGCTAATTAGAAGTGTTGGATCATGTATGTGTGTGTGGGCACCCAGTCAATGAGTGTGTGTACATATCAACACTGTTTTTAGCCCTGTGAGCGCTGACAGTGTTAAACGCCTCCAACGTGGAGTGATTTATCTACAATGTCTGACAAGAAAAGAGACACGACACAACACTGGCGTCTTTACAGCCAGACAACGCTGGAGACTCTACATCATGTTTAGAGTTTCACTCTTTCTGTGTTAAACAGCAACAAACCTGGAATAAGAGCCCCCGGGCCTCGCTCTCAGCTGATCTAACTCCAGCTGAATCCGCTCCAGCTCTGCTATGAGCTGGTCCTGAGGGTGGGAAACAGACAGAGTTGGTGGGAAAAAAACCACATATGATTACTAGCTTTAACTAGAGATGTTCTGATACTGAAACCAGCAACGGAAAAGCCTCCGATATTGCCTAAAATGCCTAAAATGTGTCGCAAAGTACTTGAGTTTATGCACCGATTTTGCCCAGAAGAAAATCTACTTTAAAGTAGTTTATTCATGTTCTTTGTTTCCGTTATGACTGACTGACAAACTGGATTTTAAAAGAAAGTTCTGTGGCGTTCATTGTTTGTGTTTGTTCATGTTTCACAAAGAGTTTAACAACAAAAATAGCAATAATATCACATCCATACAGGGATAGTAGTATACTGCTGTTAAAACATAATAAAATATATGTTTGTTTTTTTTACACACTGGTATCTGATGGGTACGCAGCATCTGCCGATATGCAAGTTCAGGTATCGGAATCGGTATGGGGAAGGCAAAAAATGGTACCAGAACATCTTTAGCTTTAACCAAGAGTGAAGCTGAGAGGTACAAGCACCTTGTTTGCCAAGAGATCGTCCTGGAGTTTCTTCATGTTGGATAGTTCCTCAGACAGGGCATTCTGGAGGTGGAAGAATGAGAAGTTTATTACTGTAAAATAACAACAGCATATTCTGAATGAGAAACTGGACAGCAGGGTTAGTGAACTGCTCTTACAGCTACCTACACACAGCACAGCAATGTTTAATAATCAGGCAATAATCCAGGCAGTTTTCGTTTTTTAACCCAGACTGTTGAAACGGAACAGAGTGGTTTAAGCCTAGTTTCACCCATATGTTATGTCCCTGTGCCTTCAAAAGTAGGTTTTCCTGCTGCAAATAGACACTAATCTCTGTGATTTACAGTAACTATGCTCCTTTTGAGATGCTGACTGCTCAGAAAATGCTTCCGGTAAATACAAGAGAAGGAAAATAGGTGGAAGTTGTTAATAAAGTGCTGATAAGGCACTATAGGAAGTAGGTAAAGAAAAAAATGGAACCAGCGATGAGTTTTGGGCCAGATTTTTACCCATCACTCAGACCCTTTACTTAAGTAAAAGTCCTGCATTCAAAGTGAAAGTATGTATTATTGAAAAAATGTACTAAAAGGAAAATGCAGAACAATGACCCATATGAGTGTTATACTATTATCTACTATATAATAGTATTATTATTATTATTATTATTATGGCATTAATGTGTAAGTAGCATTTTTACAGTTGGTCAAGGTGGAGCTTATTCTAAATTTGACATAACGGAAGGTTAATCTCTATTAATGCATTAGATTGTATAATGTGATTATATGTTTTGTATTTGAAGCAACTACACTGTAGCTGTCAGACTAATACAGTGCAGTAAAAAGTACAACACACTTCCCTCTGAAATATAGTGGAGTAGAAGTATAAAGTAGTCTGAAATGGAAATACTCAAGTCTAGTTAAAGTACCTCAAACCTGTACTTAAGTGCTGTACTTAAAGTAAGTAAAGTTACTTTCCACTACTGTTCTGGATGTAGGATTCACAGCTGCTTTGAGACACTTTGGGAATTCACTTCCTGGAGGGCAGGGAGGTGCTACCAGGTGAACATACCTGAACCCAAGAGTTCATTTTGGGATAAAGAGATGCACCTTTAGGGGTGGGGGATTGAGACATTTTCTGTTGCAGATTTAGGAGGTTTAGATCAAAATGAAGAGAGGCTGTGAATTGTGGTTTGAGTCTGAGCAGGTCACCTTTTCTTCCAGGGCGGCCATCCTCTCCTTCAGGTGGAGCTGCAGCCGCTCGTTGGACTCAGAGAGCAGCTTGTCCACCGTGTCGGAGAGACGCTTGTTGTGTTCATCGTTCATCCTCTCCCTCTGCCTCGCCTGAGGGGGAGAGAGCGAGACGGGTGAGAGCGAACGAGAAGAAAAAAAATCGAGTTTGAGGAGGAGGGGGAGGGGGACAGAGGAGAGTTAAGAACAAGCATTCTGCTTGACTGAGAGCGAGAGGCAAAGATTTCTATCTGAATGTGCACGGTCAAATAGATGGTTTAGAAAATTAGTGTGCCTTTGTAAGGGCTGACAAAAGGAACGGCATGAAAGAGGGGGAGGATGAAAACAGAGGAGGAGAAAGAGAGATGGAAAAGCAAGCATGACTCACCCTCTGTAGCTCCTGGTTCTTCTCCTCCAGTTGCGCCTCCATCTGTCGCAGTCGCTCCTCAAAGTTACCATGACGCTCCTCCGCCTGAGTGATTGGAGAGGAAGGAAGCGGGGTTAGAGCCTAATACAAATTAACACAAAGGAAACAGCTTGTTGACCGAGTCTACCAATTAGTTACATGCCTGTACAGATCACAGCGTAACAAAAAGCTTTGTTTGCTTGTGTCTTATAGGGCCATTCATCTTATCCTTCCGCGGAAGCCATCTTGCCTGAACATGCAATAAGTAAGTGTAGCCATTGAATGGGTTTGGCTACCTGGAGGAGAGTGAATTGCGTTTTTTTTAATTTATTTTTTTTTGGCATTGAGTGAGTATTGTGTTTACAGGAATGCTGGAGGTTAACATACAAGCAATTAAATCAGTCAGTCATGAAGAATTTATGCAGCATGCAGTTCTTGACGTGTTGAGTGCCCAAGGATCAAATAGCTGAGCTGACTGTGTGTCATGAGCTGGCTTTCATCTTCAGATCGCTTGATTATGAACTACTGGCACCGCTTGATGAAAACATTTGGTATTCATCAGTCATTTGACATCTTGTGTTCCGATTCACTCATGCATGCACACGCACACACACACGCACATGCACACGCACATGCACACGCACATGCACACGCACACACCTTGTTGAGTGCTGCCACTCTCTGTGCAAGCTGGGCCTCGATCTCAGGCAGCGTCTCGGCCCTCTGCAGAGTTTGCTGCAGCTTCTGTTTGGCATCATCCAGACGCTCCTGGAGCTGCCGGTTCTTCTCTTCGCTCTGTAAGAAAACAAGGATGAGAGGGAGTGGAGGTGAAACTCGGAGCGCAAGGTTGCTGAGGGCAGCAGACGTCATTAAAGCCACCGGGGGAGAAAAAGAAAATACATTAATGGCACACTCTGTGTGCCAATGTGAAACATGGCCAAGCTGCGAGTCAACAGCAGAAACATGGACTTTCCCCCACCTGTCTGTAGAGCGAGTCTTTGCTGGCCAACTCGTTCTCCAGTTTATCTTTTGTGTCATGGAGAGACGTCGCCTCCCTCTGGGCACTCAGGTACCTGCATAACGGAACAAAAGCGGCAGAGAGACAGAGCAGTGAGCTGAGCACGCTTGGGGAAGAAGGTAATGAGAGTTCACGAACAGACAGAAACACAAACCTGCGTTCTAACGTGGTGATTCTCTCTTCCATGTCTTCCCTTTGACAGAGTGCCTGGAAGAATTAAAGTGAAGAAATTTTTTTTTACTGTATGTAAAGATTCTGATAAATAATTCTGAGAAATAGAAAGCGAAGAAGACCACACAGAGAAAGCGGGATCAGGCAAATGTCAAGTTTACAAGTAGGTGTTGATCAAAGGGAATTCACTGGGCTCCAACAGCTATTAGCTGAAGAATGATAATGACTGGTTAATAGTTGTTGTTGACAGCTTTCAGAAGCACCCACTTATGCAGTTGCACAAGTCAAAGAGAGACAGAGGGGGGAGAGTAGGGGGGGAGACAGTGGGAAGATAAAAGAACAGCGAGTGAGGAGAAGCAGTTAGAACGGGGGAAGACATAAAGGGAAGAAGGTTTGCTGAGTAAACCGTCTCGACTAGCCCCCCCCCCCACACACACACACACACACACACCTTTCAAACAGCTACACTGACTGATTACCGATGGCACTGTCACCATGGCTACAGGGTAGAGGCTCTGGTGCGTACAGTAACAGCTGCCAAGTAGGCAAATGGCTTTGTTACCATAGAAAACGGTTAAATATTTCTGTGAGGATGAGCAAAATAGACTCTTTGTGCCACTGTGACAGACACACATAGTGGTGGTTTATTGTCTGTCAACAGCTCGGCGAGTCTCACCTCTTTCACATCCCTCTGTAGTTTCTGGTTGGCCACCTCCGATCGGGCCAGCTCCCTCCTGGCGGACGTCAGCTGCTCCTCGATCTCCCCGACCTGAGGGGAAGCCAGAGTGTGGGGATACAAGGCTGAGCGAGCACACGTCATTTTCTGTTTGTTAGCATCATGTGGCTTTTGATATTTTGTTTGTTTTGGAGTAAGGTCTAGACCATAAGACTGCCTCCGAATCGAGTACCTGTCTGCACATGAGGGCCAGTCTCTCTTTCAGCTGTCCCAGCTCGGACCTCTGTCGCTCTATCTCGCCCTCTCGCTGCCTGTCGATGTCTGCGTCATCCAGGATGGAGGAAGGTCCGTTGGGAAGCTTCTGAATGAAGAGAAAAGATTTCCTTAAATTAATGGTAGGGGCTGCACAATATGAGGAACATATCTAATTGAGTGATTTTGCGATTGAGATATAGTTCCCGATAACGGTGGGAATGTTCATTTTGGTATCATTATTCTCATTTTCATTGAAAAATATTAAAATGAATGTGATTATAATGTTATTTTAGCGAGGATTTAGTCTGTAGGATACGATTTGTAGGCTGGGACGTCTCTGTACCAACACAATACTTAATTCAGAATGGTTTGACACATATTTTGTCTTTAACAAATATTGCATCCTCGTATGGACCAACCGGAAGGACTGAACTTCTCAGCAATCAGATATTAGAATGGCAAGCTCTCTCAGTAGTTTTAACACTTTATTTTCTTATTGTTGTAATTTTTAATTATATGTTTTTATTTTTTTATGTGTGTTTCAATATTGCTCTGTGAAGCACTTTTGGTTGATGTTTTATATGAAAGGTGCTATATAAATAAAGTTGAGTTGAGTTAAAGTAATAGGTAACAAAAAAAACAATTTACTCGTTTGGATTATAGCTTGTGAAATATAGGTCTCATATTTACTTTGTTGACTATGGAGCGAAAGAATCATTCCTAATTGGTGTTCACGTTCACGTCTCCCATTGGAATCGATACAGGACCTGCCGCTAGTCTGCCAAAGAGGCGTGGCAGTGGTGAAACCCATGTGAGACAGATACAGGGAAATACTCGGAGTAAGGCCATCCTGGTTCTAACCTGTCTGTTAGCATGTTAGCATGCTGATGGTTAGCATTCATCTCAAAGCACCGCTATGTCTACAGCCTCACAGACCTCTTGATGTTACTTTACACTGACTCTTTTCTCATGTTAGGTGGTTGAGAAGTTCACCTTTCTGGGTTTCTACTGTCACTCTGATAGCACTACAGGTCCATCATGGATGTCAAAGTTCTTTATGAGGCATCTACATTTCTGAAATTGTATAAGAAATGCATCCCATTACCTCTTTACCGTTGTCTAGTCCCTGCTGCCGTCGCTTTATTTGTTCCCTTAAAGACAGAACCTGAAACAATGTGGAGGAGAAAGGTCAGGAGAGTCTCCGTCACTCATTCACGGACACCTGTGAGAAACAAGCACAGAAACGTGGACCCACCTCTTGAGAGGATGACTGCAGCTCTTCCTCCAGGGACGCCACACGCTCCAAAGCCACCCGGAGCCTTTCCCTGACCTTCTCATCCAGAGCTTTGTGGTGCTCAAACAGGGACTTGAGGGCTTTTAGGACCTCCACCTCGCTGGAGACCCCGGCTGGGGACTGGGCCTGCCTCTTCACCACGGTCATCCTTAGGCTGCGCTCGTGACGGGACACCAGGCACTCCAGATGTTCCAGCAGCAGCTGGAAAACACATGTGGTTCACATACAATAAAGCCTCCCCACGGTGCACCTGTTATCGGTCATAAACGGTCTCAGATGATT
This sequence comes from Perca fluviatilis, assembly GCF_010015445.1. NCBI lineage: Eukaryota > Metazoa > Chordata > Actinopteri > Perciformes > Percidae > Perca > Perca fluviatilis. The sequence continues at coordinate 22,269,729 of NC_053126.1, read as the reverse complement.
AGAGTTCACATTTCGCTGGGAATTCTTTCAGAACAGATACAAACTCATGCCAAAAGAATCAGACCAGAACTTTAATTAACCAAATAAATAAAGATGATATGTTAAACAGACATAAGTGTACTGACTCGTGTGTTGTTCCTCTCTGCCTTCAGCTCGGCTATCTCCTCCTCTCTCTCCAGCAGCTGTTCCCGGCAGAGGTTCAGCTCTTTGGTCAGCACTGCAAACTCCTGCAGGGTCACAAGAGGAAGCTGTTATTCGCTCCATGATGCTGCATGAGGTCAGGATCACACACACACTCATCAAACTGTATCAACACAATATTTTAGAATAGTCTATATCCTTGACGTTCCACTTCCGGGATTGCTCCGTTGCCGAGGGAAAGTCCGCCGGATTTCACTCATTTAGGCAGGATATCCGTTTCCTTGGGCTCCCTTTGTGTTGGCATTTTAAACTCTGGTGGATTTCTGAGGACTATGGTTAACTGCTCCTCAGATCTCTGCAGGGTAAATCCAGACAGCTAGCTAGACTATCTGTCCAATCCGAGTTTTCTCTCGCACGACTAAAACAACCTTTGAACGTACATCGTTTCACCAAAACAAGTTCCTTCTCGAGGCTACTTAGTACCGCCCAAGACAACTGTGATTGGTTTAAAGAAATGCCAATAAAACAGAGCACATTTTTCTGCCATCCCGGATTTCTGTGTGGACTAGCCAGACCCTCCCCCGCAGCACCGCGGTGGAGAAAGGTCTGGCAAAGCGAGACTATTTTAGAATGCAGCGCTGTTCTTTCTCACTTTCCCCAAACCTGCTGTGGCTAGGGAGTAGGGCTTAAAGTGATGGTTCGGAGTAATTTCACCCTAGGCTGCTTTGCACCTTGACCCGAGCCAAACAACCCCCATAAGCTTTTTTCCCTTGTTATAACGTTGGTCGAGTTAGCGTTATCAGCTGGTTAGCTTAGTGCAGGCGCTAATGGATCCACGTTTGTATCTCATAAATTACCCCACTAATAATGCCTGGAATGAAACCAAACGTCTACAGTAGTACAAATAGTTCCTGTACTTATAAAACGAGGCATTAGAAAGTTTGTAACTACACCAGCAGTATATTTAAATAACACTTGCCTGATGGATACTTCTCTCGGCTGCTATCGCGCAAGATCCTACACAGAGCACATCTATTGCTTTTAAACCGCAGCCGGGATATATACAACTGTGTGGCGTCTTGTCCTATCGCCTCACACTGCAGTAGCTGCTTCTGCTGTTTACTCGCTTCTTGGATCTTCTTCTCCAGTAGTCTTATTGTTATTTAAATATACTTCTGGTGTAGTTACAAAGTTTCTAATGCCTCGTTTTATAAGTACAGGAACTATTTGTACTACTGTAGACGTTTGGTTTCATTCTGGGCATTATTAGTGGGGTACTTTACGAGATACAAACGTGGATCCATTAGCTCCTGCACTAAGCTAACCAGCTGATAATGCTAACTCAACGTTATAACAAGGGAAAAAAGCTCATGGGAGGTTGCTTGGCTCGAGGTCAAGGTGCAAAGCAGCCCAGGGTGAAATTACTCCGAACCATCACTTTAACGATATGGGGGAAAAAAATCTAATTACAGATTTTTCTGCCAAATATTAGGATTCCATGTACGATTTAAAAAAAAGAAATTTTTAGCTGAAATTCAGTATTCACTGTGTAACAGATAAAACCAGCAATAAGTGTTTTTCTTTTAATAACCATAGAACATTGAACAGTAACACACAGAGCATTCATACAAAAGCTAAAGTTATAATAATAAAACACAATTCCAATAAAAAAATATCAGTACTTTCCTGTAAACTGAAATGTCTGATCTGCCTCAGTTTAATAGCAGCATTTACATATGGCACCTTCTAATATCATGTTAAATAAAGAAATAAAAAATAAAATATGACATTTCTGTAAACAATCTGTGATATGTAACATTATTCCAGCATCAGGAATAAAAAATGCTCAACCAAATGTTACACCAAACATTCAACTAAATATTGCACATTTGATTAATCGCAATCTTCAGGATCTAAACAAATCGCTTTCTCTTAAATCTCGATTTGAAAAGGATTAATGATTCAGCCCTACTAGGGAGTGAAGTTTTCCAGGTCCTATGCCTTATGGCTGTGTTGCATTGAATCTGCGCTGTCAGTAAAACACTTTTATTTCCTCTGTTGCTTCCTTAATGGATTTCTGCCTCGTATGAGTGATAAATGTTGAGTCAGAGGGTCTGAAACCAACAAATGAAAATCAGTCAACACATTGTTTTCCCCAAACTCTATGGTACCATCTCAGCATGAGGTTACCTCTTCTGACTCTGGCCAGTTATCCCAAAGAAACATACACTATTAAACATAAGAACAAAGGAAAAAACTAAAAACGGTTAACGTGTACTGCCAATATTTTCCGTTAACCCACATGGCACAAATCTTGATTTCATTAGCAAACTCACACATTCAACCTCACAGAATTTAACATGCACAGACGGGCAGCTATGGCTGAAAGAGGAAACTGCTCCACACAGCACATACAGTATAATCTTTGCCATATCTACCACAGCGCTCACAGTTAATGGCCACCGGGAGTCTTAAACCAGGCCTCGATGTAAAATATAACAACCAGCTTTATTGCACGTGTTGCACCTGAAATTGGTTTAATTGCTCAATAACCAGGACTGGCTGTGCATATGCCTGTCATTAAAACAAACGCCTGGAGGTTAAACAAGCATGAGAGAAGCTGGAATGAGGCCAGCGCAGTATAATGTCTAATATTTCCAATTGACAGCAGTGTCCAGTTGAACTGTTGTGATTTTGTGTAATTTAATCCAATTATGTATAATGGGAGGTTAGCTACATGAAATGTATGATGAAATATCTGTTCCCTTTAGTCAAACGGTATCTATGGCAACAAATCAACAAAGAGAGGATGAGCGACATCATGAAGCACTTTCAGCAGAAATTTCAGCAGAGATGTCTTAGTTTCTGTCATCACAACCCTCCACTAGAGCTGTGACAATTCCAAATGTTGCTGTACAATTAATTTTCTCAGAAATAATTGCAACTTACAATAGACTTGTCTCTCAGTAAAATTTAAAAAATATTTATTTATGTATTACCTTTTTAAACAAATTAAATTTATGAATAGCCTTTTGGTTATATCACTTGGTTATGTGACCCAGATAATATAATAACTCAAGTACAAGTACACAGCCTATGAAGTAAACTACGCCTCTTTATTATCAAAAACCTTGCTGTATCCCCCCCCCGTTGTCATTTTTGTTGCAATGAACCTGTATAGGAAGGGTCAAGTGCCAACAACTAACATTGCTTTAGCTCAGCAGTCCGACTAATAATTAGTTAAATAATCACAATTTGGCATTTCTAAACAATATCAACAATTACCATCAACAGGCTTAGCCGTTAGGACCTTAGCTAATGTTAGCAAGTTAAACAAAGAAACCGCGATTATGTAAAAATATTGAAAATTAGACGATTATGTAATAATTGTTACAGGCCTACCCTCCACTGAACACATTATGCACACATACTGTAGCATGAGCACTCATCTGTGCACTGATTGTCCACTCTGCTCATGTGTGATGGCGACGTGATGATGCACACACGACACTGTCCTCGACCACGTGTTTGTGCGCCGAATCATGTGTGTTTAAAAAAAAAAAAATACAATAATGCAAACGAGACATTAAAGGGCACCGATGCATGCTGCTGTTATCTTTGCTCTGCGTTAACACTGATCGGTTCACCCACACGGCAGCAAACAAGTGCCTTACCTCACACTCTCTCCCTGCCAAAATGTGTTTCAAAAGTATAGCACACACAGTACAGTCTGTAACAAGGTTTTAGGCTCATGTGCTCACTGGGAGGATGAGGGGAAAAGAAGACGTGAAAGGAAGAAGCTTATTTAAAAAGATGGAAGTAGGGAGGACCAAGGAAGAAATGCTGTGTGCAGATGGCATGTTCTGGGCCCAAAGGATATCATATTTCTGTGATTATTTCATGTAAAAGATGGAGTGCAAGAGATGGACCGCAGGTACCAGACACTTTCTAGATTCCTCTGTCTCTTTCGGGCGCCGTCATTTTGGTCGATGCAAATCATTCTGCTCTGGCATTCACCTCTTTTCTACTCTCTCCCATCTTTGCCACGCCACCCTTCATCCATTTCAACCTCCCCCTGTCATGATACACCACATCTAAAACAGACTCTAGAAGCCACCTCATTAGCATGCAGCAATATGCAAATGGACTTGATTTGTTAGTCTCTGTGTGTTTCATATCACCAGGTTTTTTTCTTTGTGTGTGTGTGTGTGTGTGTGTGTCATGCTGTCACTCTCTCCATCCTCTCTCCTATTTTTCTCTCTTGGCAACATCTAACACACAGGCGAACTCTGTGAACTCATCTACTGTAGAATGTTTCATAGCCCTCCATGTGTTCCTTTGGCTGTGTGTGTCTGTGTGTGTGTGTGTGTGTGTGTGTGTGTTTCTGTAGATGTGTGCACCATATTGATCTCCTCTCAGTGAGGTAATATGGCCCTTTAATGTCCAGTCACTGTTAGAATGTGCAGCGCCGCTACATCCGTTATTTCATTTTGATCTTTCAGGCGCTGCGACATAGAGAAATAGTGCACTAACAATGAGGGAGGCATCAGCGCCGCCCAAGGCATCCTACAATGACTCCTGCCTGAAAATAGAGATGGAGCTCTTGTATGTTGAGTGGAATTACAAAATGATTAGCTCTCGGGCACTGGGATGTGGGAGAATATAATAAATGGCTCCTGCACTACAGGGGCAAATGCAACATTGTGCAATCATCATCAGGTTTTAGGCAGCCCCGGTTTGATTTTGAAGATTTTTTAGCTTGTTTCTCAAGTTGTGACTGCATTTCCTAAATGATATATCTCCTTGCTCAATTTGTACAACTGAAACAGAAGAACCTGTCCAACAGCAGAAAGATCGACACAGCCAAGCCATAAAAAAAGAAGAGGCTTTATGTCTTTCAGAAAATCAGATGAGCTCTGAATACAAACAGTAATACAAAGGGGCACAAATGGGGTACAAAATACCAATAACTACACTCAGTAGTCATGGTTACTGACTGACCCTCCAGCATAATTATGTAAAGAATTGTACTACAGTTTTGAGGTATTGTTATTTAAGTATTTCTATTTGGGGACTTTGGTTGTAGTTACTTTGCAGAATAGAATCTTCTAGAGCTCATTAACTAACCACTGTTATTTCTCTTGACGACTTTACGCTACAGCCTTATTTTAGTGTCATATTTGTAGCATCATCTAAAGAGCTTTAATGCAAGAAAAGAAAGAATGATGTTAGTGTCGGACATTTGACGGTTGCTGTTACTTCAAACTCCGCAGCAGAGCACTGAAGGAGTCAGACTCAGCGCCACCTGGACCGGCTACAACATTAAAACCCTGCTGACAGTTTAACACATCAACAACAACACTGTGAAAGGAACCATTTTCACTACCAGTACTTTTGATACAGAACAAGATTATACTTTGAATTAATTTTGAATGCAGGATTTCTATTGTGATGGAGTATTTATTTTATTTTGTTTACCATTTTGATTTTGGTGTTTTTGTATACACTGAGGGCCAGATCTATGTACATTTGCGAATGTAGCGTTATCAGCGCCATGGCCAACCAGCAGAAGGCGCACGCTGTGATACTTCAGTTAACGTCGTATTCACCAAACATTCAGTTCATCCAGAGTTCATCGGGCAATCAGCGCCTTTCTCCACCCATTATACCGTAAAATGCGCTGTAGCAAAGCGGTAATGGTGCTGTAGACTGCGATATTCCCACTGCTGATGCTATTAAAATGATCCTGATGCCAATATTTGTAATGTAGCGAGGAGTTTAACAACTGCTGGAATGGGATGTTAACGCTGAGTCGGAGATTCAATGTCATCTTTGATTTCTTCCAGTAGCCTAACTGTAATGTGGCATGGCTGCTTAATCTGTAACGCTTAATGATTTCGTGTTCACTCCACTGAAAAAGTGTGATCCTTGTGGCAAAAATCTTTTCAGCTTGGCCTTTCTTCGTCTTGCTCGGATTACTGCTGCCATTTCCTCAGGAGGCATATACGAGGAAACCGGCTGGCGGCTGGCACCTGCTTTTAAGAGGTGGACAATTTCCCCCGCAGAATAGAGGCGCGCTCTTACTGGCAGTCTTTGTAAATACCACGGAATATATAATTAGGCGCACTTTAAGCGTATCCTCCCACCTTTTTGGGTGGAACTCCCACTTTCCCCATGACCCTCCCACGAACGCATACTGAAAGCGCAAATTCTCTCTTCTCGCTCATGTGGCAGGCAATCTGTGATTTTACCCAAGTGCGCCCTGTTTGTAAATAATCCACATCGGTTAAGTCAGTCTTTGCGAACAATTAACGCCTGGAAACAGGCGCAAAAGGCTTAATAAATCTAGCCCTAAGTTCCTTATTTTAGTACTCCAACTCTGCTGCTCACAACGATGAATCTTCAAGTTCAAGTTCTTTTTGTATTTGTGTTTTCTTTTACGGCATTTAGATGTTCATTTAAAATAACTTGCACAAAACAAAAAAAAACAGCATCATTTGGAACTACAGGAACTACCATACATATACTGTAAATTTTTTTTAGATGATTTGTGTGCACTTGTCGGCTGATTTTCTAATATCGAACTAGGCTGTCAACAAACATGTCTCACTCACTACCACTATGCAGTAACACTGATGTTCTGTCTAAGTGCTGAAAAATGTACCTTTGTTGCTGCTGTGCAAATGAAGTGCTATAAAGTATATATATATATATATATATATATATATATTACTTGATTTTAAAGGTGCAGTTCACCCTAACTACACACCCACATGTCAGTGAACACTCCACTGAAGTCAGCATACATATACCCACAAAACATACAGCAAATTCTTACCAATACTTCCATCTGAACTGTCACCCAAACCATTAAGCTAAAGCTAACAGCTAATAGTCTATTTCTGGCTCTAACTTTCTTAAAACAGCTTCTTAACAAAACAATGCATGTTTTGTAAATATACAAACAAAAAAAACGTGTCCAGGTATCCAATATTCACCGAATCATCTCCTCTGTTTTCCTCAATGATAATGCTTCAGTCATGCGTGCAGCGCGACGGATCCCAGCATGCTACTGTAGGATGTGCATGGTGCGTCTGTCAGCACTGTGAGTAACAAACGGAGATAACGAGGGAAATATTGCACTCACTCAATCCACCATGCACTGCATTTGGACACCAAATCTAAAAGACATTTTACTCTGACTGAGTCTTAATTTTGGGGGTGAAGTGTTTCTTTAAGTCAAACATGCAGAGTAAAAACTGAATACACGTATACTGAACGTCTACGTCTACAGCCTTACATGCAATACCATTTCAAGCCAGTTGCACAGATACCTTTTTGATGAAACCTTCCTTCATTCGCACCTTCAATCGGACCTTGACAAGGCAACACTAAAATATGACCTGTTCCAAATTTAGGTATATAGTACAATAATAATAAGGCTGGATTATAAGCAGTAAAGCTGAGAGATGTGTCGTACAGTACAGTACTGAAACAGCATTGTGTGATATCCAAACTGGTGAGATTGTTGGAGGTGTGTGAGCAGCTCCACCTCCTGACCCCCTGTGTCATCGTACCTGTGGCAGGGCGATGGACAGCTGCCTCTGGAGTGACTCCTTCTCGTGGCCCAGATCTCTGAGGCGTAGGTGTGCTGTCCCCAGACTGTCCTGGGTCTCCCTCAGGCTCTCCAGCAACCTCTCCCTCTCCGTCAGCATGTTCACCATCAGCGACTCCAGGTTGCCAGTGCTGCCGCCCTCATCGCTGCCGCCACCACTGCCGGCACTACCGCGGGAATCCCTGCTGCCGTAGCCGCCGACGCTTCCAATCCCTCCGCCCGTCCCTCCTCCTCCTCCTCCGACCCCCGCCGGGGAAGACGAGCCGCCTCCGCCGCCGCTGCGCCCGTCTTCCGAGATGGTGGGCATCACCTCGCACATCATCTTGAGGCCTGGGTGTGAGAGGCGTTATCTGAGAGGCTGTCTAGGACACTTGAGCGCAGCGTCTGAGGAACCACTGACTCGTCATGAAACGGCCAACAGCTGCTTCGTTGATCAGGGGGAATTTCCTCGCAAGCCAATTGGGTGGCAGGCAAGAGGCGAGTGCAGGGCCGTGAGACCAACAGGGCAGCTCTGTGAATGTGTACGTGAGAGAAAAGTGTGTTTTTTTTGGGGGGGATACAGTGTAGGGCGACAGGTGCTGAGGGTCTGGTGGAAGGGTGGGGTGGGGGTGCAGGGGTAAGAGGGAGAAGTGCAGGTTTGGTGGATGACCTCTGACCCCCCCCACCCGGCCCAGGCTTCACTGAGATGAGAGATGAACCTGCAAAGAGAAGAAGAAAAAAAGGGAGAGGATATTTTTTAGGCAAATGTGAGTTAAATCTGATAGAACAAAAATAATGGAGGGACACAAGCTGATGATATAAATATCATAAAGCTTTTTATTTCCGACCAGGTTGTCTCATAACATCACACATATGATCCATCCTCTCTCTCTCTCACACACACACACACACACACACACCTTTCTCAGGCGTTTCTCCAGACCTCAAAGAAAATAAAGAATAACCATTGCTATTACAGCAGCGTTCTCTCTCTTCCACTGACTGACATCGCGATAATCAACGTATCGGCTAATTCATCCATCAGTGCATGTCTCGGCTCTATATGTACCCGAGCGTCCATAGTCATAATGGTGAAAGTGAATGCGGATGATGCACGGAAATGAGTCGTGAATGGTACTGTTCCCTCAGCAGCCGTCACGGAAACCGAGAACAATTACCAGGCCTGTAGGTAGCAGAAAGATGCGGCGCTGTTTCATACATTCATGTGGAAAAAAAAAAAAAAAGGGTGTCATCATGAATTGTAATTACGTGCGGAAATAGGTTCCTTTCTACGGCTCCGGAACCCCATCTGTAGAAATACTCTGGGTGATTCAGGAGGCTTATTATCCTCAGGTTGTCAGGACGGGAAATTAATAGCCGTCTTAACATAATAAATGACCTAAATAGGGGAAACACATGCATTTAGTGCATGTAGGGCTGTGCAGGATACAGCCTCACGCCGCTATCACATCTAGCAGGAGGTGCCAATCATGCTGTAAATGATGTAGGCCTAATTAACACATTCAATCAGACGTTATCATTCAATTGGATTATTTTTAGTGATGTGAGAAACCTAAACGTCGGAAAACGGAGCGCCGCTTTTGGCTTTAATCCGACTGCAAGGCGTCTATTTCCTATCAACACCCCACTGCCCCCCCCCCCTCCCCCCGCACCACCCCACTCCCCCCACCCATAAAAACAGCTGGACGGTCGAACGCACAGCTAGATCTGTGTACCGAACATCACGGTTGATATCAGCCGCCACCAAAGGGTTTGTGTGTCTTACCCTCTCCATGGTCGACAGAGAAAGGAAGTAAAGGCGCATCGTTGCCCGGCTCACTCCGCCAGAGCACCTGAGAGACGGAGGCTGCAGCTTCTCCCCGTTCCAGCCCGGTTACCAGCCTGCCCCATCCCCTCCCTCTCTCAGCTGAGGGAGCGACGGTTCGGCTCAGCCGCGGCGCCAGGCAAGTTACACGCAGAAAACACAGCCCACATCCGGTCAGGACTTTTCAGAATAAAACATGCAAGTCTATAAAACGCTTGAGAACCGTAAAGATACAGTATATGGATTTAATAATAATAGTAATAATAATAAATAAATAAAAACATGTAACAAAGTAGGCTATTTCACAAGTCAATAATAGCAGATAAATGAAGCAAAAGTAATTCAAAAAATATTTATTGCACTAGCTTGTTGCCTTAAGGGTATGCCAACCTGCCTTTGACTGCACATTTTGTATGAGCATGACGCAACAAATAAAACACTTTAATCTTGTTAAAATCTTTAATAAATATGTTTGGTTTTATTTAAATCAGAACTGATAATTCATTTTATTTTTAGCTTTAAAGCATCACAAGCCAAAATTCTTTTTTTTTAAAGTTGGGAAACACTGATCTACAGGACAGCTAACAGGGATCTAGGACAGGTGACCTGTATTGAATCCTTGTGGACATGTAGCTTTTGTTGAAAATGAGCAATATAGTAGCCTATCAATCTTTAAAAATAAATAAATGAATAAAAAAAAAATTAAAAAAACATGAGTACTGACCATAGACTGTAAATATTAGGGTCATATTTACATTCTATGGTAATGACTGATAAATCACTTCTTTATATAACCTAAAACATAAAGACAAACAAGTTGAAACTTAATTCTGAAGAGAAATAACCGTGCTTCCGCTTCCCTTTTTGTGTGTTTCTCTGTACCTTAACGACCTCCCATCGTTCCTCTTCCCTCATCTCTCCTCCTCGGTAAAGATGCTGGGTCTTAAAGAAACACATCACCACATAAACTCCTCACAGCCTCTCAAGCTTATTTTTACAGTCTATGCTCACAACTTACTTCTAACTGCACTTACTTCTAACTGCACTTTGTTGCAGTTTAATACCTTTAAACACAAAACCAATGGACATCATTAGAATGGGAATTATTTCCTCAATTATTCTCACAGTGAGTGGTATGGAACTTGCCAAAAAATAATTAAACAATTGCACCCTCTAGCGGCTCGATAAAGGAACTGCAATGCACTGCCACCATAGGGTTTTTTTTCCCCATCATGGATTCGCAGTTTTTTGTGAAACTGAACGGTTTGATGAACTTTTAAAAGGTCAACCAGCAATAAACAACTTTAAAATAACCAGAACTGTTGTTGCAAGTTCATACGGTGAGTCATTTGGAGGATGTATTAGGGATTACATTATTCTATTCAAACAAATTGAATAAAATGTTTTGTTTTTTTCCCTTTATTATTAAATCACCCGTTACTTATGTCAGTAAAACTTTGTCACCATCACCAGTCCTGAAAGGCTTGGTCTGTCAGCCAATCAGATCGCAGAAGAGGCGGGCGTCGGTAGTGGCGGGGGGGAGGTGAGGTGGAGGTGACGTAATGTCCTCTTCAGAGAGGGTGATGTACAGTAGGTAGATTCAAAGTGCATCCAAATTTAACTTCAAATATTTTAGAGACGAACAGAAGGAAGAAAGTCTGGGATGACAAACAGCAGACAAAGCTGGCTGGACAAGTTTGAACACTTACACACTCTTCTTGGCTGCAGGTTATGGTTTTACTGAGAAACATTGGGACTATTTTTTAAGAAAACTCGACATCTGCATCTGTCTTGGAATCTGATCATTTACAGATCAGAGGTTATTCTTTTTTCAGCAAAGCAGCTTAAAAATCCAGAACATCAAAACAGTACAAGTACATTAAAGTACTTGTCAATATCCTGTCTGACACTGAACCAGTTCATACAATTAGTTTGAATGTTACTTATAATACTTCAGAATCAGTCACAATCAAATTGTAAATATGCTCTTGAAAATCACCTGAAAGTGCTGCTAATTTATCATGGTGCTGATTCTATGGCTACTTTTCTTTTTAAATGTTACATGTGCTCTGTTTATTTATTGTACTATATTTAGTTTTATGTCATATTGACATTTGACCACATCTGAGAACAATAGCTGTAAAAGTAAAATGACAGACAGGGTCAGCGACTAAGCAGAATCACAGACTCGATTAACTGCCTCACAAATATTTCACACAATCAGCAAATACCTGAAGACAAGTCAGCCTCAAATAACAACTTCATCTAAGATTGTGAAAACACAAAGAGACCAGTTAAGGAACGGACCAACACAGACACAGTGTGATTTGGCAAAAGCAGCTGAAAGACGTCTACTGAAACAGCCAAAAGAAGGAGGAGGACGCACCATTTACAGAGCGACAGTGTTTGATCCTCTTTCAGGGATTGCACAAGTCACAGAGGCCACAGTCAATGAGTTGTATCCTTTACCTTTTAATACTTCTTGTTCTAGTATTAAAATACCTATAATGGAATAATACCCCATTAAAAGTACAACTTTTTTGAAGTGTTGTTGCAGTAAAATCTTAAATATCAAAGTAAAATGTCTCTTAGTGAAGAGTTTTCCTTTTCACTGTTAACTTTTTGTGTTATAGTGCAAGGACTTGTTACTGTGGGTGGTGATGGCGCAGTGGATATGACACTTGCCTTTGGTGTGGGTTCAATTCCCACTGTGATACATCAACCAATGTGTCCCTGAGCAAGACACTTAACCCCTAGTTGCTCCAGAGGCGTGCGGCCTCTGACATATATAGCAATTAGAAGTTGCTTTGATAAAAGCGTCAGCTAATTGACATGTAAATGTTACTGCCAACTTATTGTTGAACACGTAAATGCATAGGCGTAATTTACGGGGGGTCAAAACTGGCCAGTGCAAAAAAAATATATATTAACTGTTGTAAAACATGATAAGTGGTTGGCTTTCTTGATTCAATGTAATTGGCAAGCAAAGAAAAACTCTTGTCTGTCCAAATTTTTGCAGAAAAATTCACCAGAATGCAGGAAATAAGGTGTTTGATGCCCCAAATTTGCCCCCTGCTGAAACAAATTGCCTCGCTAGATAGGTGCCGATCTCAACACCCCCCCCCCTCCCAATGTTGAACCCAAAGTTACACCCTTGGGTAAATGTATATACAGTAGCTGGCTACTTTAAATGCTAACAGTGCATCAAATTGTGTATTTATTTGCCTTTGGTGTGGCAGAGGTGGGTTCAATTCCCACTGTGATACATCAACCAATGTGTCCCTGAGCAAGACACTTAACCCCTAGTTGCTCCAGAGGCGTGCGGCCTCTGACATATATAGCAATTAGAAGTTGCTTTGATAAAAGCGTCAGCTAATTGACATGTAAATGTTACTGCCAACTTATTGTTGAACACGTAAATGCATAGGCGTAATTTACGGGGGGTCAAAACTGGCCAGTGCAAAAAATATATATATTAACTGTTGTAAAACATGATAAGTGGTTGGCTTTCTGGATTCAATGTAATTGGCAAGCAAAGAAAAACTCTTGTCTGTCCAAATTTTTGCAGAAACATTCACCAGAATGCAGGAAATAAGGTGTTTGATGCCCCAAATTTGCCCCCTGCTGAAACAAATTGCCTCGCTAGATAGGTGCTGATCTCAACACCCCCCCCCTCCCAATGTTGAACCCAAAGTTACACCCTTGGGTAAATGTATATACAGTAGCTGGCTACTTTAAATGCTAACAGTGCATCAAATTGTGTATTTATTTGCAAAATAACCAATAAGTGCCATTTTAAGAACAAAGTAGGGGAGAAAAAGTCTCCCAATCTGGGAAGTTATCCAGTAAAGTATCAGGATTTCTTAGTATCTGTACAAAAACTCCCCTTAATGCAGTATACTCACTCACAAGATCACACCTTTAACAGACCCACTGACAGTGTGTTGACAGCTTCAGTGCCACCTCTGCTCACAAACAGCAGCATTTTAAAGTTAGTCTTAATTGTGTTTTTATTTAAGCGTCCAAAACTGTCTTTAACAGCGAGATTCCATCCTAATTTTAGTTTATAATACTCTTGTTTGAATATTTTAAATTAAGGAGGTATGTTTTTTTAAAGCATCTAAACAGATGTATTGCCATATTCTCACTTTTGCATTACAGACACATTAATTATGTATCTTGGTATGCTATTTGTATCCATCAACATAACATCAGCTTTAAAATACAATGTTGGTATCTTCCAGTATTATTCTACTGCTGACAAAGATATATAGATACATTATTTATCCCCGGAGGGGAATGTTCTGTTATAGCAGCAGTACACGACCGTAACCACACTGAAGAAGAATAGTGCAAAGATCAAATAACATTGGACTGATTGCAGAATTGGCACTTCTTCCCCGTGAGTTTGTCCTTTAATACAACACTTAATTATGAACAGAATACACCTATATTGGTCTACCTGTTTTGCATTATGTATTTGCGCTAAAACTGCAACACAAGTGTATTTTATGTATTGATTTTGGCTGGAAAATATCCAAAAATAAAGGTTTGTGCATCCATAAAGGTCATGGTTACGCTCAATAACACACTGTATTTGCTTCTATAGCCACAAGACTGAGCATTTCAAAACAAATCCCCTGCGTCTGAACTTTAGGGATTGCATCATGATAAACACTGATTTGATGATCCAGGCAGCTTCCTGAAGACGTCTTTATTTGGCCGATATGACGGCGGTGACTGACAGCAGGCAGCTGCATGGACAACAGGAGAGGAGGGGCCCTGCGGGTCACGGGAGGTCAGTGGGTTAGAGGAATGCTGATAGGAATGCCCCGAGCGGCGGCATCTCATCAGCTGGACAACAACAGGTCCCCAGGGAGCCATGACAGAGGATAACAGGAGCACAAAAACTCTTCCCAACAGGATGACACACACACACAAACACACACACAACCACCTTCCATTCTCACCCACTTCTCTCCATACTTATATTATTCTATTGTAATGTATGCTGTTATTATAGTAGTTTGTATCTAACTGCTCTTACATATAAATACAATATTACATTACATCATATGTACAAGAGATGTAATGTAATATCGCACCATCTGCTGGCTCATGTGCCAGATCTGGCCTGTGAGACATTAATAAGCCCCCCCCTAACATGTACAGAATTTATTGTTACAACCGGCCCACTAATGTAATTTTTGTTTTTCCAACGTTTTGATCTTTTTATAATCATTTGAGTCACTAAAAAGGTTGCATTTCAGATTTAGCAAGCTGCATCTAATGAGTAAACGTCACCCAGTGCTCAGAATTTCAAGAAAAGGTAGGTGCTTTCTGCCTGACCTGCATGGAGGACGATGCCGTTCTCCAGAAATACAATCTCACGCAGCATCACTGTGGAATGACACGTAGCAGTGAGGAGAGGAAGCTGGAGTGTATACAGTTGAAATTTATCCCGGCCAGTGGCCCCCAAAATAGATTGATTTCAAGAAGTTTGGTTTAAATTAAGACTTTATTTGAAGAGGTTTATAATTTTACACTGAAGGCCATTTAAGGTCTTTAAATCTAATGTAGACCACAAAGATGAACACACAGTACGATATGTCATGGTTCACGAGCCAAGTCTTTCAGAATTTATACATACAGTTCATGTAATTTAGTCTGAGGAACCCATCTGGATATCTGTGTCAGTGCAAATCGGAGTATGTGTATGTGTGTGTATGTGTGTGTGTGTGTGTGTGTGTGTGTGTGTGTGTGTGTGTGTGTGTGTTTGTTTTAAGGCTGTCAGAGTGTGCTGCATTAAGTGTGTAAAGGCAGATTCTGTGGAGGTTCTGCAGGCAGATTATTCTGGGGCTCGGCTTGGTGCTCAGCTGGGACTTTTGCCTCTGTGGGGGGGAGAGAGAGAGAGAGAGAGACACACACAAAGATCCACTCAATAAGAACCACTACAAAATAAATCCATAACAACAATAACACATTTACCATATGTAAAATTGCTTACCTTTATTTTCCACTTGTATCTCTGGTTGGAACTGTAGTTCTCCATGAGGACCTGTAGGAGGCTGCCCGCCTGCTGCCTGCTGTTCCTTCTGTCTCTGGGACATCTCTAATACTGCCTGAAATTGAAACATCGCAATTGAATTATCATTCGAACATGCGTCAGGGTTATCACAGGCTGAGAACTGGCCGTTGAGTTAGTAGAATTCCAAGTTTGACCCCTATATGATGATGTCATGGGATCCATTCTTTAAATCCAGTTGCAGACGACATACGTAAAGCCGCGACTGACGTGGCGGGACAGTTACCTGCTGGTACTCTCTCCTCTGGGCCTCCAGGGCTTTGCCTCTCTCCTTCAGCAGGTCCTGCTGCTGACGCAGATTCTCTGCCTTCCTCTTCAGCTCCTCCTCTTTGTCCCGGAGTTCAACCTCAAATCGCTGCAGCTCTTCCTCGGTGTACACCGGTCTGGTTTCCAGAGTCTACAGAGACAGCAGTGGGAGTCGATGTAATGCAATGTATTCACACCACTACTGAAAGGTTATAGTTTAGTAAAGGCTTCACCATACTCATGCACATAAACTCATGAGTTGGTTCAGCTTCGGTCTAGATCTTTACTTTGCATGCAAAAGTAAATATTATACAAACATACTTTAGACTAAAAGGAAGGCATATAGTCCACTGTTGCAATGCTCTTTATGTCACATAATTATTACCCCTGCTTTACTGGAAGAGAAATCTATATTATGTTAGTCACAGAAGACGTACTGCTAGTAATACTACATATTATAAAAACTACAAATATTATACTTTATTTATATTTTCATCACATTCAAACTCCTCGCTGACACATTTACAGAATGTTTTTGTAGAATCCAACACACACACACACACACACACACACACACACACACACACACACACACACACACACACACACACACACACACACACACACACACACACACACACACACACACACACACACACACACACACACTTCCCCAGCTTGTCCTGGGATTTGAACCACAGACCCTCTGATCACTTTGCAGCCTTTCAGGCCACCTCTGGGCTCTTTACCTCCCACTCTTTGGGATTACTGAACTCCTTCTTCTCTGTGGATTTCAGGAACTCCTCCAGGCTGACGAGACGATCTTTATTTGCGTCCACCTTTTAACACAGAAACGTACGCTGCATCAGTCGCAGCAAAGCAGAGAGAGAAGTGGAGAGTGACTCACGGCACACGAGTCAAAAAAGTAAATAATTAAGACTCACATTCTTCATGACATGCTCCCTCATCCGAAGCCTTTCTTCCTCCATCTCCATCATGTCGTCTTCCTCATTCTTCGGGTCGTACACCTTCTCCAGCTGGAGGAAGAGAAATGAACAGATGTTACAGGGCTGCTGTGCATATCACCGCGGTCAGGTTCAAAACTTCTACTTTTAAAAAGCGTGCGATACGCAGACAAAACAGCTGTATTTTCAAATAGATGATCATCCATTTTTTTTATATTCTGTCATGTCATTTTAAGCCGTTTCATTGTAAAACCTAACAAGTAATACCTTGATTTTAAAGACATGATATACAGTACTGCAGGGTTCCGTACCTCTTTAGTGAAGAGAGCCTCCAATTCTTGTTCATCTAAAACACCATCTTCATTTGTATCTAAACAGGGCAGAGAAGAAGTTTATTCATGTTTAACTTACTGGCGTGATATGAATAAAGGACAGGGGTTAAAAGAAGAGGCGTCACTCACCATGCAGTTTAAAAAATGTTTTGGGGTTAAACTCCTGAGGATCCAGTCCATCTGTCTCCTCCCAAACTTCCCGTAGCTGAGCGACACTACCCTGAATATGGGAAAAATGCAGCAAAACATGTTTAAAGAACATTCTATACTTTGATACTTATTATTCCAATATGCATCTTGCACACTACTTTACATCCCACTCCATGTGTACTTGTCTTGATATTTGTATATTATGTTGATATGTGCCATATTGTTGTCTCTATTGTACAGTATATTTAGGGCTGCTTGATTATGGAAAAAAATTATAATCACGATTATTTAGGTCGATATTGAAATCACGATTATTTAACACGATTACTCATTAACATTTGGATATAATGGATAGTGTCCAGGGTATAATCTGTTAGTGTCCTTTATCTCACAGAAAGAGTCTTTGGATCAGAATAAAATCTGTTTTACTACTGTGAGTCGGTTCAGCTTTACACATATCACACATAACTTTACACAGCTAATGAACAGTTCCACACACATAACACAGTGTGCATCTCACATCACATGTTCACTCACTATGACCACTACTCTTGGCATTACTAAACATTGTGCCAAAACATCAACAATAATGTTGCCGTCAGTGGGCGTATTTGCTAGCTAACCTTAGGAAAAATCCAGCACATAGACGGTACCTTAGAGTAACGTTACGTGAAACAGGTGATTTAACGTCCCTGCTCATTTACATAGAGTTTAACAACAAAACTAAATGCTGAGGGAACATTACTATGTTTTTGAGCAGTATGCCTATGCACCCCCACTAAGCTGGAAAAAGTTTTAAACAGTAAGTGAATACAACGTGTCGGGGGAATACAACGTCTACTACAGCGGGGGGGCAAAGGCAGAGGGACCGCAGTGTTAGCTAACGTTAGCTGTTCCCAGACAACTGAGTTGGTTTTGCCTTTTTTTGCTCACCAAACGCTGTTGCCATCTTTACTCACGCTGAGTTTTTAAATTCCAGCGGATGATATGCACACGACTTGCCTCCCTGACTGGCTTTGGGAGGGGCGGATGTGCGCATGCGCGTGTCATTCAGAACACAAGACAAAATAAGAGTGTTCTTGCAAAACAGAACATGGCAAAATAATCGTTTTTTTCTTGATTATACTATTTTGGTGATCGCTGGGAGCCAAAATCGAAATCAAAATTCAATTAATTGCACAGCCCTAACAGTATATGTCTATATTACTTTTTGTCTACTGAATGTTTACTATTACATGTCTATTTGTTGAATGTATAGAGAGTTAACACCTACCAAAGTCAAATTCCTTGTGTATTTAAGTATACTTGGCCAATAAAACTGATTCAGATTCACTTCCACTTCTTTCCACCGAATAACCAACGTGGGTGCATTTGTGCGTACCGGAGCATTGACTTTAGGGTGCTGGTGGTGTTTGTCCTTAAGCTCCTGCAGTCTCTTCTCCTCCATCTCCCTCTTCTCCTGGTCCAGGCCCTTCAGGTACTCGCGTCTCTCGTGCTCCTTCAGCATCTCATAGCGCTTGAACTCCTCGTGTCTCTCGGCGTCGTAGTTCTCCAGGTCCTTGGTGGCCTAGAACAAAGCGCCAGACAGGGGCTTGAAACCAAAGAGGGGTCACATATGGTGTCTGGAACAATTACGGGCAGGTCTACCGTCATTCGGTCTGCTGTAATTGTAGCACCCTTGAGTCTGATCAGTGTAATTCTAGATTCTGCTGGACTGTGACTTCGTCACTTACTCATGTCCAATTAAAATCTTGTCAGAACATAAAACCAACTGACTGATTTCTCAGTCTCTGGGGTCAAGAAAAATCCAGTTTTTGATTATCTCTGGAGGATCTTACCGTCGAGATTAGCAGCTCGAGGTCTTTGGCCTCGAAGGTGTTTTGATTGTGGGGATCCAGATGTTCAAACTGCTTCAGCAGGGAGGCGTGGTCCATCTGCAGGCCTTCACAGCAGACACAGCAATTAACAGACACATGCTGGACTTTTGACACACATGACTTCCATTATGTCCTGCACACACTGAACACATCTCTGTGCCGAGGGGCTACATTCCTCTCTCAATACACACCTTACCAATTCCTATTCATGTGTATATTTCTTTATTTTTGGGCAATATTTTACATGAACATCTACGCTTACATTGCTAAAATCTGTCTGAAACGGTTACTGGCAATTGATAATTAGTATAGCTGTTGATTAGTTGAAGGACCAAAAAAGTAATTAAAGTAAGTAAGTAAAGTCAATCTTTTAAATTAATAACACTAGTTATTTTTCAAGTAACAGTTACAGTTGTCACAAAAAGCAAACCTATTGCTTCACACAGTACAGAATGTAGATCAAATGTGGTATTTATTATTTACTAGTAAGATTTGAAAACACGTTTGGCTCAGATAATTTTCAACATATGACGTTTTATGCAGGAAATAACATAAATTATAATTTAGTACAAAATAAACTTCTTATAAAAAAAAGACTATACCACCTTAAATATTAGTATTTGTCATTTGTATGTCTTTCTCTGATACACCAACCATCTAATTTTCCACCGGAGATCTTTAAATTAAATCTGATGCACTCTACCTATCTATCTAGGTATTTTACAAACACTCTCCCTCTGCAGTGGTCAACAGGAGAATGAGTCCACTCACTCTGTGTGTTGGTGCTGTCCAGTTTGGCCTTGAGCAGCATCCTGAGGCGAGAAACTTCCTGACGCTTCAGCTCATCCAGGCGCGTCCTCACATGGTGACCGACCAGGTCCAGCTCTTTACTGAGACGGCCATTCTGACGGACAACACAAGACATACAGGTGAGAAGAACAGATTAAATGGCACCTGTAAAAGGTAAAACAGAAAGCTTTTGGAGTGTTTCCCAGTATTGGGCATGAATGAAGGAGAAATGGACACTAACCTTGATGTCCTCTGTGTTGGCTGTTTGCAGTTTCTCTCTGAAGTGAGGGTCTGTCTCCAAAACCTCGATCACCTCTCTGAGATACCTGTCGTAGTACAGGCCTGTGTCCTGCAAGAGTGTGTTGTAAAGGACGGATTATTGGCAACAAACTGAATCTAAACTACAGTAGGCTACATGACTGAGACTACTATGATCATTACCGCGTTCTCCTCCGGCACTTCCTCTTTTGCTTCCTGGTTGTCTCCATTGCGATCAATAGGCACTGACCAGACCCCAGCAGAGATGGATAGTAGTAGCAGCCAGCTAGGTTTTAAGGTCATCGTCCTTCAAAATAAACAACAACGTATGTTACGTATTATTGCATGCAAAGCTTTGACTGAAAAGCTACAATTTTAGCACAGAAAAGAACAGGAGGCAGAGGTGTGTGAGAAATAAAAACCAAGATAAATGTCTTAGAGTGAGTGTCAGTTGTTCTCCAACATAATAGCTGACACCAGATCTTGTGCGATCGATGTGTTGTATAACAGGTGTGCAAAGCTTTCTTCAAAAATAATCCAGTTCGCTCTTTTATTTGCCACAGTCCATAATATAGGCTACAAATTTGGACCATAACAAATTAAACAAGATGCATTTTTCGTGTGAAATCTTAAATTATGTTCACACGCAAACTATAAAACAATTCTGCAGTATAGTATTGCACCAAGTTTGGTTTATAGTTGCTCGAACACTACTGCACTTTTTATGTAGATATCTTCAATGTAACGGTAGACGAGGGCAACACGGGACGGCCGCTTAATTTATCCTCCACATGACCAGTGTCAGACTTGTATTTAAAAAGGTGCAGACAGTGTTCATCACAATATGGTTCCCTAACTAGTACATGACTCCAGTCCGAAACACACACATGGAAAGATAGTAAATTAACTCCTTTTTATTATTTCTTTAGACGTCTTCACCGAGAACAGGAATACATAATATCAGATTTCTTAGGTGGATCGCTTGGGCAAACGATACATTTTGAGCAGGAACACTTAGCTAGTTTGCGAGCTGAATTAACAGCATACATTTAGATTTTAACACCAGAAGTCTTACTTAACACGGTTAAAATAACACGGTTTAAATAGCACATTACTATTATAAGTTAGGTATCCTTCGTGCCTGTAGCTAGCTATTTAACGTTAGCTAACTAGCTAGCTATCTTAAAACAGGGACAACACGGAGGCGGATGAGAGGAGGTCTCAACACAAAAAACATCTTTGCATGCATACGTGGAATCACCTGTGAGATTAAACCTATAGCTTGAGTGAATTACGTTTTGGTTTTAACAACATTTACACCTTATTCGGTTTTTAAAAGGTCATTTGAGAGGTGATATAACAGAACCTTACTGCGAGTTGTAGAGACGTCTTCTACCTGCGTTGTGTTGTCTTATATGTCACGATGTTCTATAAATTGTTTCTTTAAACTGCGCCGATAACAAAAAACGACAATTAAAATGTGTTATAAAACACAATATCTTTTAATAGCTGCTCTCTTACCGCATGTGTATTTATATTATCTGATCCGATCGGGTCGGATGCTAAAAGCAGTCTCTATTCGCGTCGGATAATTTTGACGTCATGAGATTGCAGCTGTGGTTTCAACATGCTGCCTTCAAGTTCTGTCAGAAATAGTGAATTCATATTTATTTTTTTCGTACAACAGCCTAAAATAGGTCAGAAAACCACGATTTAAAAAGAAAAACCAGCCATCAACACATTTGCTCTTGTAGCTGTGCTTTAAGGGGGTAGTTATATCCTAGCAAAAGTAGAATGAATTGTAACACAAGCTTATCTTCGTAAGTACTAGCCTATGAATACTAAGTGAACGCAGCATCATCCCATTGGTAAATAACACACGGATGCAGAATATGTACAAACGTTTTAAACGTTTAATTGCTTTGAAAAATAGATTTGTTGTATATTTAATTCAGTACACAAACATAAAAGTCATGGCAAGTTGAAATAAATTAACATCGAAAGAGTCAACAATTGCACGTGATAATAAATAAAAGGTTTAAATATTATGCATCAAAATAACATCTAGGCCTACAATAAAATTAATAGAAATAGATAATAAAATATGGCACATGCAAAACACATAATTTCATTAAAATTGTTCACTAATAAATAAAGATACAAAATAAATTAACAGTCACTCAATAAAGTAATTTTAAAATATAAAAAACATGTCAGAGCATTTTGAGGTCATAATCAATATATATATATATCAGTTTGACTGACGAACTTTGATGAAAGGTTTTGATTGATTCACACTTTCAATGCAACAGTTGATTCAGTGTTTAGAAATCAATCTCTCTCATGTCAGTAGGTGTCCCGGGTCTTTCGTTCTCCACCTCTTCATCCTTCTCCATGGGGCCCTGCTGAAGCCCACTCCTCAGCCGCTGTCGAAGGGCATATTCGATCATGTCACTGTAGCACTGCAGCACTACCTGGGGTGCAAGGCACAGAGAGAATAAATTATATAAATATAATAATATATAAATGATGGCATGCATGTAAAACAAACAGGTCCCTCAAAACACAAGTGTACTGAGTCTGTTGCTTAAAACTGATTATTTTTGCAACCCTCACTCCTGCAAAAAAAACAACCAAAAAACCTGAATAATCAAATCAGATAAATAGATACATGATAACCTATGTCGGATAGCAGGGAGCCAGGTTCCATTCAGCCCAAGATTATTTGTTGGGAGATGGGAGATGGGTCTATATCCTAAGCGGGATGGATAAGCACATGCAAAGCTGGGTCCAGACTAGTTTAATGATAGCCAGACAGATGGAAGGATGGAAAAATGAAGGGGTGCTGTCAATCCAGGAGTGGGCTTGTGAGATGGCTAGGGTGGCGGCGGTTGAAAAAATGTCAAGTAAACGGTTTGCCAGATTGGATGTCTACACTAGAAAATGGGGAAAGTACCTGAGCTTTCTGTAGGGCTCCTAAGAGGCATTGTGCTGGGGAGAGACGTGTATGATGGGCTTATAGTGTTGTCATTTATACAAATGTTTATTTGGTTTATTGTCTATTTTGTTACTATTTTGTTGAATTGTCTGGAATATTGTAGTGACTGTGTTATCTTTTCTTGATTTTTGCCCGGGTGGGTGGTGATGACGAAGGAGAGGGGATATGTTCATGTGGCGAATTGTATGTTTTGTGTGTTGTTTGAAAAATAAAATAGAAATTGTTAATCACAAAAAATCAGATAAATAGTCCTATGTGCAGCCTCAGACTTTGCAGGTGTACTCACCAGGTCAGCCTGGCAGAGCTCGGCCAGTGCATCACTCATTACAGCCAGCTGAGCGGGGCCCTTGTTGCCCAGACCCCTCAGAGCACAGTTCAGTGATGCCGCAGCAACAAGTGATGGTAGAGCTCCCAGAAAGCGGGAGTCACAGGCACACATGGCAGCCAGCGTGTCGCTGTGCCGCCGCAGGGTGGAGAGCAGCCCCTCCTCACAGTCACCACTGTCTCCATCTCCTCTCTCCTCCACGGAGGCAAGAAAGTGTGGGAGGAAGTCCTGCGGAGTCACTGCTGCTGTGTCCCATCGGAGGGTGGCGAGGATGACACGCTCCATCTCCTGATGGAAGGAAGATAGGTGCATGTAGCAGTCAGAAATGATTGTGTAACATTGTTATAGCAGATTGATTGATGATGAAAATAGTCATTGGTTACAGCCCTAATTGATTTGTCATTGTCATCCACATGCATCAGTTGGGGCTCTCATAACTTATGAGGCATCTGTTGTCATTTCATCTAATTTACAGTTGAAACTATTTAATTAATCAGTTAAATATAAGTGATAGAAAAACCAGTAGAACTAATTTTAAAAAGTTAGTTGTAGCCCTATTGGATTGTAAATTAAAGTTTTAAGTGGGCTGAGGCATCACAAACAGTAGAAAAATTCCCTCATTTGACTTTAACATCCTATCTTTACATTAGTTTGATACAGTATGGCTGCTACAACTCTTTAGAGTAATAACACTGCAAAAAGGTGAAAGGTATTCTACTTTTAAAACCAAGGTGTAACTGAGTTTAACTGAGTTTAGCCCTTAAGACCTATGCTCTATGCAACTGTAAGTGGGGTTAAAAGCGATGACGATATCAGGGACCCACAGCTGGAAATGACCCAACCTCTGCTCAGACTCCACTACCGCCCTGACTGTGAGGGCTCAAAGAAACCCATTTGTACCCACATGTGTGGATGCTGTGGGACTGACTCACCCTCAGGTCCGAAGGCTGGAAGCTGTATTCAGCTGCAGCACAGAGAGTGTCAGCGGTGACGTTGTCACACTCTGTGAGTTTGGAGGCGATGAGGATGCAGCCGGCAGCCAGGCAGTATGGTGACACAGGTAGAGCCAAAGAGGCCGACAGGAACCTATCCATCAGAGAGACAGACAGGGGGAACACTGCCTCATCACAGCAACACTCACAGCACACCTGGAGAGAAGGAGAAAGATGTGAGGCATCGGCATCACAGCTGCTGTGATGACATAACTCATCCTGCACCACCAGGGGAAACTGGAGCGTGAAAGAGTTTCATACCTCCAGGGCCCATTTGGCAAGGTCCTCCCTGCGCTCTGGCTCCCGCTGGATGAGGGTGATGTAGAGCATGGAGGGCATGTACCTCTCCTCCACATGAAGCAGCCTCTGGATCACACGATGCCCGGACACGGTGGGATCCCAGGCGGCTCGCAGCTGAGACGAGCCCACGATGTGGACCTGGGTTTGGGCCTCAGTCTGGCTCTGGTCCTGACTCTGGTCCTCCACCTCCTCGCACCACAGAGACACAGACATGCCTCTGTCCATCTGCACAGCCTGCTGGGTAAAATATCAACGTGTTTACGTCCAAATGGGAAAGAAAGGCGGCAGCTAATGTCCCGCTGTCGCCTGAGGAAGCTGGTTGTTCTGCAGGTAAACAGAAGCTGGGAAATCCTGTTTCCTTGTTGAAGTAGTTTGGGCTTCCTGTGGTGATCTGTTGAATATCACTGCTCAACTCTCGTCTCGGACTTTTATACCCAGCAGGGACAGAGAGAGAGAGAGAGAGAGAGAGAGGGAGTGGCACAGACGGGAGGAAAAAGTGTGTAAAAAAGGGGCATGGACCCTCGTGAGTGACATAAAATAATAAGAAGACAACAATATGGTCTGTGCAACAATTGCTTCAACAGGTGGGGAGAGGGAGAAAGAAGGAGAGCATGGGAGAGAGGGGGGGGGAAGAGGAGCAGACAAGTGAGGGAGTGGCCCGCAGGGACAGAGCAACAGCTTGTCTTCGACAGTGAAAGAGAGAAGGAAGGAAAAGAAAAGGCTACGAGGGGTGAGAGGCAGAGAGGGGAGAGAAAAGGTCATATACAGATTCTGACAATGGGAATGGATGACAAAAGGAGGAGGGTTTGTTTACAACGTGAGCACCAGAGGAAATATGTCAACGTCTGCTGTGGTTAGATAAAGATCCACAAGTACTGATATTTATTACATTTACCATTTATTATTAGTTTGTCTTTAAGCGATAATCAACTACTCTTTACTACTTTAATAATTCCACTACTTTAGTGTCTAATAATGTTCCAAATCATGTTTTTTCAAACCTCGTCAGGGTCGGCATGACAATTTTCTACATATTATTTTAAACATTTCCCCAATCTTTACTTTTTTTCTTATGAAATACTGGATAGTTTGACCTCTTCAGACCAAATTATTGAAATGAACAGCAATCTATTAGGGTAAAAAGAGTAATAATTAGTAATTTAATCGATTATTCAATCAAACAGAAAATGAATCAGCAACAATTCTGATCATTTATTAATTATTAACAAAAACTCCCCACATTTCTGGTTCTCGAATGAAATTCTTTTCAGTTTTTCTTATAGAACAGTAAATGAACTATCTTTGGGTTTTGGACTGTTTTCTAAACAAACCAAGTTATTTGAAGACATTGCCTTATGCTTTGGAAAATTATGTTAGATATTTTTTCACCGTTTTATGACTTTTCATAACCCAAACAATAGCAAAACTTTCCAAAAGTGCAGCACACAACCTCAAAACAAGCAGGAGCTGTATGCATAAAAAACGACACAAATATAAACCAAACAATGAATCAATTGATCAAGTGGATTGGCAGTCGATAATGAAAATAATCATGAGTTGTAGGATTGTAAAAGTTTGGGAACCACAAGTGGAAACACCATATGAGTTGGCCTCTAATACTGCATTGATCCTATATATTTCTTACCATAGGATAAGGATAGATAAGGAAAGATAGTAATAGTAACAATAATAATAAAACACTTTATTTATACAGCACTTTTCAAAATAAAGGTACAAAGTGTTTTACATGGTTGAACCAGGATTAAAACATTTCAGGAAAGCAATGAGGCAAATTAAATCAGACAGTTGAAATAATACAAAACTCTAATGGAATAAAATACCCAACAATAATATAAAGATAAAAACCATAATGAAACAGATAAGACATGTTAGAAATAAATCAGTGGGCTAGAATAAAAAAAGAAGTGATTTAAAGATGCCACTGATTCTGCGAGCGTCTGAACGTAAGATTTGTAGAATATGAATGTGTTTATCAAAGTTTTGGCTCTGCCTCCTTTCCCCCCCCCCCTCCTCTGTTCTCTGAGGATTCTCATTGTCAAAGCAACCTGTGGCCCGCTGCCCAACTCCCCTCCCCTTCTCTCCCTGCCTGCGCCTGGGGCAATCTGCTGCTCGTTTAAAGAGCAGCGAAGCCACCGGGGAGGGCTGGGCGAGGTATGTGCAACAGACAGTGGAGCCGGGCAGGTCAATGAGCCGTATTGTCTCCCTTTACAAATCAGTGTCAGACAACAGCCCCTGGCCTTCTGCCTGCTGCTGGCTCCTCACAAACACACTTCACACATTCATGGGGTAGACACACTTTTCACACACTCTCCGGGGACTCTGATGGTCACAAAGGGGTCGCACTCCCCAGTGGAGAATACAGATTGTATTTGACAGTCATTACAGGTGGCTCTTCAGACATTAGGGCTTCAATGGCAGCTCATGTTTCAGATTGGAGTTAAATGGACGACCACACTGACACCATGATTTCAGCTCAGCATCAATTATTCATTCTATTCAAAGTAGAGCTGGTGGCCATTTTCACTAACTATGACTAAGAGTAGATTCAGGTTCATATACACAGAGGCACAAGTTATTTCAACTTATTTGTGACTAAATGAATACATTTGATTGGACACAATATTTAAGCAGAACATGGTTAAGCATGTAATAGAAAGATGATGATTACGTTACTTTGCTTTAACTGTCATTTATAGGACTGAAGCTGTTACCATTATACACTGATATTTAGCTGTTTAACATATTTTACATTCTGTTGTTTAATCTATAACAACCCATCATATCTTAGTAAAAAGTGCAGTATTTCCCTCTGAATTGTTAAGAAGAAGAAATATAAAGTGCGCAAAAATGGAAACATTTAAAGTACAGTACAAGTACCTCAAATTTGTACATAAGCACAGTACTAGTAAATATACTTACATTCCACTGCAGACATAAATATATCAAGGTAACAGTGAGCAGTCAGTGGAGCTGAGTTAACGACATTAACAAAAACTATATTTCACATTTTACAAATGGAAAATCCACCCTAAAAGAAAATGATTTTATTATAAGAAATAATAATAAAGCGTAGCACTGAACACTGAATAACAAAACAGACAGCCATATGGGCACACTTTGTGATGCATAGCTGGAATTCCTGCTTGATTTCCAAACACTTAGGTTCAGTATGTCTAAAACAAAAGCATAAAGACAAATTCCAACAAGTGCCACCTAAAGACATTATGAATTCATGTCTTAATGGTCTGATCTAATGTTTATGTGCAGATATTGACTTAACAGCAGTAGTTCAGTTTAATCCAGTCTTTATTGTCCCACATGGTAAATTTGGCTTGCAGCATCAACAGACTCATCTATCAGCATAACACAACATAACAATAAATACCATAAAAAACTAAAACAGGTAAAAGCAGTAAATAAAAAAAAAATTAATACAATTAGACAAGGACACAGTCTTTTGGTAACTACAAAGGGTACACAATTAGGGGTGGATATGCAAATTAAGATATTTTATTGTTAATGTTTAAACTTATTTATCCTGGTTTATACTTGTCGCCCTAAAGGAAGCAGCTCAACTCTTTATTAAAGACGTGGCAGGTATCAGTTTACCTTCTGCAAGAAATGTTATTTGTCTGACCGTGCTGAGAAGCTGATCACCGATAATCTCACTGCAGAGCTAAATGTTTCTCCTTTAAAATACTCTTATAAAGGTGTAAATCTACCTGAAAAGGTGAACTGCACATAAAAAAGGTGTGGAAACACAGCATGTCATTTATAATACTTGTCTTCATACCTCTTGTGAGAGTTTTTAAGTTCATTTAAATAAAAGACAGTGTGAAGCATGAGTGAAACTAGTGACTAAATAATAACAAAACCTGTAAAATCCCACACATAATAACACACCACGAGAAATATAAAGTGTCATACATATTTTTCTAAACAAACCCATGGGGCAGGGCTTCAGCCACATCATTTACTGCAGATAACAGCTTTTCTAAGACACCCAGCATAATGACAACATGAAGAGGCCCTAATCCTCTAACACTTAGTCGATTGTAGCGTTAGTGAGAGAATATTGGGTTTAAAGCTGTGGACAAGGCCGTCGCCTATAAAACAGGCTTTGAGAGGGGCTGAAAGCAGATTGAGTTTGAATGAAGGGCTGAGTAAGTTTGGCTCTGCCAGTCAAGTGAGGTCAGGTTGGGGTGGACGGAGGGAGTGAGGGGGCCAGGAGACACAGGGTGACAGATCGGCGGCCTGTTTAAGCACCCTGCTAAATTCATACGTCCCAGCTGTATTCAAACAACACGGACGGAGGGGGAAAGAGACAGCGGCGAGCAGAAAGAGGTCCTGAGAAAGGGGTGTGGTTCCCCGCCCCTCATTTTCCAGCTCATTTCCCGGGACAGTGGAGAACAGAGGTCCTATTTTCCCCTCAGCCATTCACCTCGCACAGACACCTGCTGGCCAGTGGGGGAGGAGGGGGGAGAGGCCAAAGTTTAACCAGTTCACAAGTTAAGACACTACATAAACAAACAGTTGGTCTGTTACACTGGAATCATAATTTTTCAGAATCTTCATCATCTAAGCAGTATATATATATATATTTTTTTTTAAACACATTATAATGTAGTTATAAGCCGATATAAGGACATTGTAAGTGATTATTAATGTACAATATTTTCAACAATGATATACAGTAAACCTTATAGCTGCTTACGACTACAATATAGTGTTATTATTAAAACTTTGCTTAAAAGGGAAGGTAAAATTAAGTGTTTCCCTTTTGATCATTTCATTAAACGTTGCTTATATTAAACTCATACATTCATGTTTTAATACCCAGGCTCCTTCAGTGCTCAGTGACATGCTGCTACCTCTCAGGGTTTCTGGCTTAGGCCCATTTGGACGACTTTCTCAGTTCGGAGGAATGATACGAGGACTCTTTATCCACCTCGAAATGGACCATTACTGGGATAATTTTAAATTCATTAGTCATGGATGATCTGGTGCTCGTCATTGAGTTTCATGGTCATTTTCTTGAATCATTGTTTACAGTATGTTTTATGCGTATTTTCAAGTCGACT
The DNA here is from genome assembly GCF_010015445.1 of Perca fluviatilis. Taxonomy (NCBI): domain Eukaryota; kingdom Metazoa; phylum Chordata; class Actinopteri; order Perciformes; family Percidae; genus Perca; species Perca fluviatilis. The sequence goes on along the minus strand of NC_053126.1, from coordinate 22,239,750 downwards.
TGTGCAGTTTGTCTTGTTTCTTGCATTTTTTTTTTCTTTTTAAAGATTTTTTTTGGCGCTTTTCCATTTATTAGTAGTAGAGACTGTGGATAGACATGAAAGGGGAGAGAGATGGGGGACGACACGCACCAAAGGGCAGCAGGCCGGACCCGAACCCGCGCCGGCACAGGACCCAGCCAACATGGGGCGAACGTCCCCACCGGGCCACGTTTCTTGCATTTTCTTGAGTTTTGTGTTAAAATTAGATTAGATAAGATAAGATATACTTTATTGTCCCCGAAGGGAAATTTGTTTTGTCCGATCCGCAGCTTTACAAGGACAACACAAAATACAGAAAAATAGCATCTCTCAACACATACTTTCATGCAGCACAAAACATGCTTTCATATACATTTGACAGGTTTATGGCTGTTATGTAGGGGTTTCCTTGTTGATTTTTGTGTTTTTCTTTTGAATGCTCCCCATTTTTGTTTGATGCGGTTTTGTAAGTGTTTCTTGACTTTGTGTTGTTTTCTATGTATTTTCTTGGTGAGTTGCATGTTTTTGTATAAGGGATCATAGGGATGGGCGTTGCAAACTAGGTTTAACTAATGTTCAGTTTAAAAACCGGTGTTGATTCAACTTCATGGTAGTTTTGAAAGATGTGGTTTGTGGTGTTGTTGAACTGTATTGCATTACACAGAGAGCTGATTCTAATATTTTGTTCACCTCATTGATCAATGAGGGTAGATTGGCGAGTTTAAATGTAGTGGTATGTGACACTGGTCTGTGCTATGTACTTGTACATAAAGACATCAGATCCTGGCGGTGAGATTAACTACAAAAAAGGAAAAAATATAAAGTCTGAATACCCTGCTTCGTTAAGATTTAAACATTTATTTGGAAATAATCAGCGGATGAAAATGTTATGACATTGTGTCGATAATAACAAGGATTAAAATATTACCACATGTGGAAAATATAAGGCATGCAATAGAGTTTGCATAGGGCTGGAATGGGATCATACAGTAATAACAAGGTGCTGCCAGTGAGTTTATCCTTCATCTTCTTCCCTTCTTACAGAACAGTGGCGAGGGGACGCAAGACAAAATGCACTGAAAGTACACTGTTTCACAAGTGGCAAGCACAGATAGATATTAAATAACTTGGGAAAAGGTAAAAGAGGAGGATGGAGAGTAGAAAGGGGGGCAATACTCTGCAGCAAAGACACAGGACATGTAAACAAATGACAAGCTGTCATGGAAAGGGAGGAGGACAACATACACAAAGAAAAGGAGCACTGCAAGTAGGCTGCTATAGTGTTTAAACATCTTCAATTGTAACATTCATGGGTACTTTAAAAGAAAAACAAGCCTCAACAACGCCCCCTGCCTCTGACAAATAATAACAACAGTCTTCATTCCTTCTCATTGGATCATATAGAGTTCATATATCTCTTTTGTTTTGTTCATATATAAAGTTTGTCCATACATTTCCTGGTGACTAACAGTCCAGAGCAATAGCGCAGATTTAAGGATAGGTGGGAGCGCACGCTGAGTTAGATGAAGCAGCCGCTCCTGCCTGGGACTGGCTGAGGAGGCGTTGGGTCTCGCTGGCCTGGGAGTCTGGGCTGTCCTCCTCAGAACTGGAGGGGGTGTAGAGACCCAGAACCTGCTGCACCTTCATGGGAATCTCCTGAAAGGGGGAGAGGGGGACGACGACAGGAGGTTAGGAACCACCAGTGTTTGGGAGTAACTAGTTACATGTAACGGTGTTACATAATTTAATTACATTAAAATAAAGGTAACTGTAATCCGTTACAGTTACTGGGGAAATAGTTTTAATTACGTACAGTTACCTCTGAAAACATTCATGATTACATTGGGGGTTACATCTGAATTTTATTTGTAAAAAGCTAGGCTGTATGTTAAATAATATTAATGTTGTTGCTTTGCATGTTTTTCATATGCACAATGTCTTCTTTTGCCAATTCCAGCCACAGATTGATGCTATTCAGATGCTTTCAATTGGTTCTCCTGCTTGAATTTGCAGTGCAGCCCAACTGACAGTTAAATTGCCTCTCAAGCTGACTGAGAGATGTCGCTATGGCTACCGATAAAAGTGCTGGAAATATAAAAAACATTTCATACAAAAATCTGAGAAGGGTTCATGACATGCCTACCTCCCGTGTGACACACCGGGCTTCTTATGTGTACTGAAGACGTATTTAAGCACCATATTTTGCTTGGTACATTAAAAAGAGGTGCTGAAGTCTGACTTTGTGGTGGCTGTTCTTCAAAATTAAATTATTATAATCCTAACTCATGTGATAAAGGGTCTTAAAAGAAGTGTTGAGTACTGCTGTAAGGTTAACGCCAGCAGGTTTAACAGTAGAAATTTTGAAAAGTAATCAAAGAGTAATGAAATGTGATAAGTTACATTACTTTGATGAAGTAATGTAAATAGTTACACTGCTATTACATTTTAAATAGGGTAACTTGTAATCGGTAACCTGTTACATTTCCAAAGTAACCTTCCCAACACTGGGAACCACTGGTGTAGAGGTGTCACTGACCCTACAGCTTCTAGAAAAGCTTCTTTTTTTTTTAGATTTAGCTTTTTAAAATACAGGTATAGTTCTAAGCATTTGCTCTTCATTATAACCACTGAGACTGAGACACTCCATGGACTCCAGGCTGATTCTTATTGGCTTATGAAGCACGTCTCACCTTGCACGCAGTCAGCTGTAGGTAGATGGCCTCCGCTCCTTGGAGAACAGTCTGCAGGTCCAACTTCATCGTCAGCTCATTAATGTGCTGAAGAGTTGCACAGATGAGTGTATAGTTACAGGCAAAGTAACTCAAATGCTGTCTCAAATACACACGTATACAGTACCCACTTTTAGAATAGTGTTAAAGTCGTGGTCTGAGCCAATCAGCTCTCCTCTCTGGGACTTGAGGATTGAACAGGCGATCAGCAGGTGGAAGTTGTCACATGGCAGACGAGTCCAGAGGACCTGAGGAAGGAAAAAAGGAAGTTATAAAACATTATTTGTGAACTCATGTAGCTAGATAAGACACACTGTCACACTATGTTTGATCTGTCTCAGTGTGACGAATTGCCTCTGGCAATCTAACGTTAACGTATCTAACGTTACACGTCGTAGTGACACGCAGGAAAAACTACGTTACGCACAGAGGCGTAGTATGAGCTGAAAAATAAATACAAACATTTGTAAGATTTGATGTTGTAATTTATTTTTGTCTTTTGAAGGGAAAACCTACTGGTTCTTGTGCTTTATTGGATCTTGTGGATTCATTTATTTAACTTACGATTTTCGATGTTGGTTTGCTAGTTAAGTTTGTTTTGTTGTGTTTTCCGGTGTCTTTTTATTGCACTGATAGATAGAGGAGTAGCGCTCTTAAGGCTTTCTATTATATTCTATCTATGTTTTCAATAGTATGATATCTAAAAACAGAGCTCTTCTTTTCTTCAGACATGTTGCAGCTAGGTTTAAGTTTCACAAAAAAAAAAAAACACTTTTAAAATCAAGAAGACACCTGTAATGCCCCTGTGGTGTCATTTGAGTGTTTTTACTATTGACACGGAGTACGTTTACATGCACGCCATTATTCCAGTATTATTCCGAATATGACAATATTCGGAATAATATATATAGTATATAGTAAATGCAGCTGTAGTGCACTCACCTCCCACATGATTAGGATGTCCTCGAAGGAAAACTCTCTTTTGAACCAGATGAGAAGCCAACGGAAACAGAAGCAAAGAGAGCCGCTGTCCTGAGAGTCTGATGGACACAAGAAATATTTCTTTTTTTATATTTAGTTTAGTGACCAAGAGAAAAAGAATGAGCTGCTTTTAAATAATTAATATCGAGAGTTACTTCTTAAAGGCCCTGAACACCCACATGGTGTGTATTAAGTGAATCTGGCTGATTAGACCCCTTCCCGGGACTGTTTGGTAGAAAAGATATGTGACCTAATGAGTTCCCATCTAATGGTCCGTTCATGCCACCTGGGAATATCAGGGACCGCCCCCGTTATTGAATTTTTTTTTTACCGACTGCCAGCTTCTTCTTCATTTGCTTCATTGTCTATGCGTGTTCTTCTTCTGTTATATTGGCGTTTGGCATAACAACTTGTTGCATGACTGCCACCAACTGTTGGGCATAGCCTAGAGCATCAGGTGTGTGAAAACATGGAGGCCACAATAACAACCTAAAACGATAGCACATTGTGGACGTTTGCAAAATATATTACATGCATGCGTGAATTTTCTATATTTAGGAAAGGTTTCTCACCCTTCAACACAGTTCAACGATCGTCGGCCATGCTTCTGTACGTCAGTTGTCAACAACGCGTCACCAACTGGGAAACTGTTAGCAAAATCAAGCCCCAGTTTCCCACCTCCGATTCCCACATGAAGTGACGTGAATGATGACGTTTTGACTGGGGAAAATGTTTTTCCGATGCCCATGAACGCACGGTAAGCTCATTTAGCATACATTTGCATGCTTATCATGCATATCTACCTGATGTACACCCCATCTGCAGAAGCTATAAATGTGTAAACTTCTATACATCATCATTAATAGATTTTAATGTATGTCCTTGAGGCTACATCATGTGAAATATCTCATTTGCTTTATTTTCGTTTCTGCCCTACTTTTTGTTGCATTATCCTCACTGAATTGTGCGTAGTTTTGCCTCAGGACTTTTATTTGAATCTAATCCAGTCGGACTGTGTGAGCATTAGCTGACTAACCCAGGAAGTCACACAGCTCCGGGTCCAGAGCCTTCAGCAGGATACTGAGCTGAAGGAGCTGCTGCTTCATGGCCTCCTGAGACTCTTCAAAGTTCTGGTGCTGCAGAGGAAAACAGGAAAGACTTGTAAAGTCACTGTGCACATCAAACATCTGAGTCAAACCTTTTTGTTTTGGTTTGTGTCACTGCTGAGCTGTAACCAGCTGGACGTGTCCACAGTAAAGCTTGGTTTGTGGTCCTGCAGAGGCTCCACGCAGAGCTTTCGCAGTAGCTTACGTATGTGGCCTGAAGTTTATACTTGTACGTTGGTGTGTGTAGATCTCTTTAAGAGAATAGCAGGGCCGGCATGACTGTGTGTGTGGGGAGTGTGTGGTAGAGCGAGTGAGAAAGTGACGACGATTACCTTCGGAGCAAGTGCTGACTCTAGAGGCATAGTGAGAGAAACAGTGTCTCCCCTGTGCTTTTTTGTGGTAATTATTGTAGCAGGAAAAGTTAACCCTCCTCTTGATTTCATGTTGTTTATGGAGAAGGAGAACCAGGACATGAGTAGGGGAAATGAGTAGGGGAAATGAGTAGGGGAAATGCAACGCTACCAAGCCGAGCCACGAGTAGTTACATTTTTCGAGAGGTGCACCTCAGGCTACAGCGTAGGGTCTGAGTCTCCACGTACCTACGCACAAAGCCATGGCGTAGATTTAATGCAGAAGCATGAATCACGCTTATCACAGCTGTACAGCCTGAATGTACATAGGTAGAGGAAGGAGCAACCAAAACTAAACTTGTTTCTGACTGAAATTCAAAGATCCTTAGAAATAGAGCATTTCTACTCACCACCAGCTCCATGAAGCCGGTCAGACACCAGAAGGACTCCACCTCGTTCTGGGTGACGAACAGGAGAGGAGAAAGGAGATCACTCATCCCCTGGACATAACCTGGACGGACGGAAAGAAACAGATGCGTCAGGGTGACATGGCTATATCTGCTTGAATGATCTCGGCCAAAGCATGCGACTATTTCACAATGTAAATGCTGTGTGAATATTTTTCCAGTCAGAAAAGCGCTTTTCCGATAATTCACACACACACACACACACACACACACACACACACACACACACACACACACACACACACACACACACACACACACACACACACACACACACACACACACACACACACACACACACACACACACACACACACACACACACACACACACACACACACACACACACACACACACACACACACACACACACACACACACACACACACACACACACACACACACACACACACACACACGCCCGGGACCCCCATGACACAGACTCTTACTTATTGTTTTTCAGTACTGGTGCACCTGTTTGCCAACAGTTCAGACATACATACCAAGATCAAAGTTGTACATGCAGTATGTCATCAGCACATCATGCAGCAGAGTCAGTCCTGGATTGTCGTTCCCAGAGAAGAACGTATTGTGTCTGTCTGTCCTGCTGACGTCTCTCTCTGTCACAACAGAACAAAGACACTTTAAAGTTCAACATCTATAGCAGCTGTCTGATACCATGAACACATCTTCGGTTTTATGACGGATTGCGGGGCTGACCTATCAGGCTTCTGTATCCTCTGAGGAGGGAGTTCCTCATCTCCTGCTCTTCACTGACGGACTTCCACTGCACCTTCATTCTAAAGTACTCGTCCCTGCAGACACAGAAAGGAGTTTAAGTAGCTGACTGCCTTAAAGGTCCCATGACATGGTGCTCTTTGGATGCTTTTATATAGACCTTAGTGGTCCCCTAATACTGTATCTGAAGTCTCTTTTCTATAGACCTTAGTGGTCCCCTAATACTGTATCTGAAGTCTCTTTTCTATAGACCTTAGTGGTCCCCTAATACTGTATCTGAAGTCTCTTTCCCGAAATTCAGCCTTGGTGCAGAATTACAGCCACTAGAGCCAGTCCCACAATGAGCTTTCCTTAGTATGTGCCATTTCTGTGTCTGTAGCTATTGAGGAGGAGAGGGGGGGGGGCAAGGTGGAGGGTGGGGGTGTGGCCTTGACCAACTGCCACTTTGCTCGTTTGAAAGCCATGATGTCTCTCTCTCATGGGTGGGCCAAATTCTCTGGGCGGGCAAAGCAGAGAAAGGCGAGGTAACCTTCCAGATCGGCCCATCTGAGCTTTCATTTTCTCAAAAGGCAGAGCAGGATACCCAGGGCTCGGTTTAGACCTATCGCCATTTCTAGCCACCGGGGGACCACAGGCAGGCTGGGGGAACGCAGATTAATGTTAAAAAACCTCATAAAGTGACATTTTCATGCCATGGGACATTTAAAGGAATAGTTGGGACATTATACAGAGTTAGAGGAGAAGATCGATACCACTCTCAGACAAATAAGCACATTTCCCAAAATGTCAGCCTATTCCTTTAACCATCAAAAAGCATAGAAGGAGCTGTGCAGTAATAAAATCACTAACGTCTTGGCCCGCAGAATGTCCTCTCTTTCCTTGAAAGTGCTGTTCCATGGATAAAAGCCAAGGAGGAACTTCCATACCTCCTTCCTCAAGGATGGTATGACACCCTGCAATGAACAAGAATGGCATAAAAGCACACATACATCAGGTAGATAGAGGGTTGAAAAAGGAAACAAAGTATGTCTTTCACATAGGAGGTATACTGTCACTGTATTTACTGTCTCACCCCTCTGAATATGAGCTCTTTGATGCTCTCTGGGTTTTTCACTCGCCCCTCTGGGTCCAGAAACTCTTCCCATTTGTCCAGCGGTTCTCCCCTGGTTACGTCTGGTCTGGGACCAAGCTCTACCCCCTTAATGAAAAATTATCACGTCTCTTAACATTATGACAATCTGTAGTCTTTATGTATTAGACACGACTGTGTGCTTTAAATTGTTCTTTTTTGTTTCCTTTTTCCTTACACAGTTGATGAGTTCAAAGCCGGGCTCTTCATCAGACTGCGGGGGCAAACTAGGATCCTGAGCAGTTCGCAGGTGAGTGGGGGACCCTGGAGGCCGAAGTGCCGCCCTGAAGAAATTGGTGACTTTGGAGAATCCACCAAATGTAGTGGCATATGGGTCCTGGATAAATCTCTGTGCAGGTAGAGAGAGGACAGGATCACAAACAAGAAAAAAAAAATTTTTTCACATTGAGTGAGAATAGTAACAAGCTTGATAGAGTTCATATACTCCCAGTGATTGTGAGTGGAGGTTAGGAGTGGCAACTTCAGTGAATAGATTGTACATTTGCAATCCAATACAGAGTATGGGCTGGAGTGGGACTTTGATCAGTGAGTCATTGGTATTGATCAACAAGCTAATAATAAAGATTTGATGATCAAAAATAAAAGAAAATTACCGAAACAAGATCCGAGCCTCCGTCATCGAAGAGCTGCAGCTTATCGAAGGACTGAGACAGAGCTCCAGAGTCATGAGGGTAAGCGAGGAAGAGCCGCCCTTCAACCGGCGACCTGGCGATACCAACAGAAACCGCGTGATATTTTCCATGCTCATGTGATTTGTCAATAAAGATGTAAACAGCTCTGTCGGAGATTGTACATCAGCTGCTTCAACAACAGCCATTGGATAAATTCTAACATGTTACAACAAGACAGAAACTGCTGCTAGAAATTAGGGTGATGATACATACTGGTCCAGGATGATGTAACGTTGCAGGGCCCTAAACAGCTCCCTGGTTCCTCCTCTGTGGAAGTGCAGAGCGGGCAGCGGGTGGCCCCCTCTACTAGTCAGCACCAGGAAGTTTCGGCCCAAGGAGAACCGAGCCCTCCGAAGAGAGTATAACTCTGACAGAGGCAGAGAGAACGACCACTGACCTGCAGGCGAAATAGGCGACATTTGGTTCCATGCACCCTTTGTGGAGGTTAACTATTTGCCCAAAGTGACAGATATGTAAACGGCACCTGAGTCTTTGACTGGGACGTGTTCTCGATCTTTCTTCACCGTGCTGATGACTGCCCAGTCCGGCTCATACCCAGGATCAAAGTTTGTATCGTCCTCCCCTCCTTCTCCATCCTAATTAGGATGAAGTGGTTTCATGGAAATTATATTTAAGGTAGAAAGAAAATACTCTTATTGTTTTCATGTGTAGCAGATGATGACTGACCTTTTTGGTGTAGAGTACAGCGGGGGCACTGCGACCCTCATCCTCAAGTGGGCTCCACTCTAAAGCTGGCACACCAACCTAAAACAAGCGCATGGTTAATATGGTTTGATTTCCCTCTTTGTATCTGAACAACTCACACAGATTTGCTTACCCGCTCTACAATTCGGATGAACCCTGGGATGGTAGTGTCCTGGTTGCTCCTCTTGGCATTTGTGTGGAGGTACACTCCCTCCTTCTCAAATATCAGCTGAGGGAGGAGAAAGAAAACCCCACATAAATGCATCCAAGTCAATCAGAAAATTAAATAAAGATGTAAAGATAAATAAATATCTTCAAGAGAATCTTCAAGAGTTCCAGTAAATAAAATAAAGCTAGGATGGCTCACATGTTTGGTAAGTGATAATTACAGTATTTTCATCAACTATTAATCTGCTGCTGACTTTCTTAAATCCTATTTTTTCCACTGCACAGCTTTAGATGAGATCTTCAAATCGCTTGTTTTGTCCGACCAAATATATTCAGTATACTATATGACAAAGAAAAGCAACAAATCCTCACGTGTGTGAAGCTCATATATGGGATGGTCTCTGGCAAGATGGACTCTGGCTTGTGTTACAATTATGTTATATGGCTTAACTACCATCTGAATATGGTGAAAATAAATCAGGTCATCTGTATGATATATAACATTACTGATCACATAAAAACAAAAGAATAAGCCTAGGCCTAAAGTGGCACATCAGCTATAACCTGTGGCAGGCTAGTGAAATCACATAACAAAGAGCTTGTAAATGCCTGAAGCATATCATGTGATTTCGGTGTGTCAGATCAATCCTCGGTGAAGACAAGACAAGCAGATACGAAAACAGGTATGATGACCCAGTATCGACTCACTTTGCTGGCTGGCAAGTTGTAATATCTGTATGGTTATAGATACCGCTATCGTCGAGCTACACAACAGAGTCCGACATCTTGTATCCAGCCAGATGAAAACACATAGCTGACAGTGTGCTTTACTTTATCGAGCGTTATTCGAGAACCGATAGCTAGCTTCAAGTATTTACAATAAGCTATCACTGACAGCAAGCTCGAGTGGTTTCACCCACAATGTCCCAGTCGAGATATAGGAGAAAATGTCAACATCCACAAATTAAAATACTGACAGTTAGACATTGTTAGAAAAACAACAACCTGTGAATACCTTGTATTCCTCAACGGTTTCCTCCATTATTCCCGTCACCTCTGTCTCGACTTCGTTTTACCAAAATAAATTACGTCAGACTTCCTGCTTCTGGATAGCCCCGCCCCTACAAGAGACGCCAAGGCAGGACCGCGAGCCAATCAGACTGCGTAAACTGCTTTGTTTTTGTTATTATAATACGATTTTAACAGACACTCAAACCCGCTTTATGTCAACATAGTATATTTACATGTATAGTAATATAGTTTCTAAAAAAAGGAATATTAGTTTCTGTTGCTTCAGTTTAGCCACATTTATTTTGACAGAAGCATATCACAAGATTACAGCGTGCATACATTTGATATACTATACAGGAAATGGTGCACATCAGAATTTTTTTTATACATATAATACATTTGCCTTGGTGTTTTGGTGAATAACAATAAACAGAGTCTAAATGTGTTTACAATGTATCTATAATTGAATCTTCCTGATGGTCTTGACTATATCTTCATTATGCTTGTTATTCGGTGGTTCTGAGGTTTTCCTTATCTGAATCGAGGGTCAAATGACAGAGGGTGTAATATGCTGTACAGATTTTCCCACAGCACTGTGGAGATAGGTCTGGCAATGCGAGACTATACACACACACACACACACACACACACACACACACACACACACACACACACACACACACACACACACACACACACACACACACACACACACACACACATATACATAGATTGTAACCCACTTGAAACAAATGTGTGAATTTTGATGAGGGGCTATATAAATAAGAGTGACTTGACTTGACTTGAGAAAATAAAAAAGCAAGCACTGCAAAAGTAAAAAAATAGAAATAGAAAAAGAATACAATAAAATATGTCAAAAATACTATAAAAAAATATGTCTAGGCTACATCTGTTTTAAAATCAAAAAGCTGTATAGTTGTGTGCAGGAATGTGCGAAATATTGACCAGGGGATGTGCAAACGTCCGCAGTATGAAGTAGGATATGAAGGATATGTGCAAATCATGTACAGACATAATACAATAGATAACAGAGATTATACAATAGGGGCCAGTATGATGGATAAAAAGATAAATACTACATGACATTGCGAAATGCTTTATCGCTGGATTTTTAGTTATTAGAATATAGCTAAAGATGTCAATGGTGTTTTGAATGAGGTTTTCTCACCACTGCAATAGAATTAGTGAAAAACTTTCAAAATAAGAGCCGAATGAAGCATATATCATTGACAAAATGTTGTATGTACAAATGTACAAAGTTATAAGGTAAAAATAAAGAAACATACGAAGCAATACAAACGAGGAGATCACAGAATCATTAGATAGAAAAAAATAAATAAAAAGAGGTACATGAAAACATACATTTACAATTAGTCAGAGGTTTCAGGGGAAAACAGTTTACAGTTTCTACAATTTTAATACTTTTTTTGTTATCCAACGATCTAAGTGACTTCATTAGAAATTTAAATTCTGTGAGAAAAGGTACACAATTAGGAGATGAATTAGAACATTTCTGCTTGTGAATATAACATTTGGCATACAGAATGATACTCGAGAGCACCATTTCCTGAGTTATTGTAGAAACAGATGATATCTTTAAGGTTAAAGGTGTAGACAAAGTTGGTGGGTTAAAAAAAGAAAAACTTTCACAATAATAAAAAGGTGAGATATTGTTTCAAAATTCTGTTTACAAAATGTAATGGAAGAGTCAATGTCGTCAAATTTAGCAACAATTAGAAGGGTATATTTTATGTAACATTTTGAGGTGTACTTCCTTAGCTTTGTTAGAAACACAATACATATACGGTAGAAGCCAAGCCCTTCTCCAATTTATGTTTTCAATTTTAGATCTCCACAAAAAGTTGCCCCTTGGCACAACTGTATTCTTTCTCTGAAAAATTCTGCGAATATTGTTACACTTTATGTGCGTTAGTTCAATGGCTGTGATATAACAGTGTGCGTGTAGTGCGTGTACGACGTGCGTCCGATTGGAAGTCAGTAACATGTGACGTCAGAGCTGCAACCGGATAAGAATAGATCTCATTAGCCTTCAAATTTAAATAATACAACAATTTAATCAATTTGGTTCTAATTAAATGGAACACAGGACTTTTCTTGCCAAAAAAGCTAATTTAAACCCAAATAAAAAACTTTACTGGATTGTATGGTTGTTTGAAGATATTTTACAATTGCATATCAGCTGACCTGCTGTGCTCTAGATTACTCCAGCAGCTAACTGGAAAACAATAATTGAATGTGTACCAATTGATTCCTGCTCACATTATTACAAAAATATTAGTCAACTACATAATTCTTTCAAGAAAACTTTTTGGAAGTTTTTAGAAAATAAATCAGAAATTATATATATATATATATATATATATATATATATATATATATATATATATATATATATATCAGACTGCGTAAACTGCTTTGTTTTTGTTATTATAATACGATTTTAACAGACACTCAAACCCGCTTTATGTCAACATAGTATATTTACATGTATAGTAATATAGTTTCTAAAAAAAGGAATATTAGTTTCTGTTGCTTCAGTTTAGCCACATTTATTTTGACAGAAGCATATCACAAGATTACAGCGTGCATACATTTGATATACTATACAGGAAATGGTGCACATCAGAATTTTTTTTATACATATAATACATTTGCCTTGGTGTTTTGGTGAATAACAATAAACAGAGTCTAAATGTGTTTACAATGTATCTATAATTGAATCTTCCTGATGGTCTTGACTATATCTTCATTATGCTTGTTATTCGGTGGTTCTGAGGTTTTCCTTATCTGAATCGAGGGTCAAATGACAGAGGGTGTAATATGCTGTACAGATTTTCCCACAGCACTGTGGAGATAGGTCTGGCAATGCGAGACTATACACACACACACACACACACACACACACACACACACACACACACACACACACACACACACACACACACACACACACACACACACACAATACGATATATATATACGATATACGATATACGATATACGATATACGATATATATATATATATATATATATATTATTACCTAATGTTTTATAGATTCCTCCTGAGCTGAGAGCAGAACATATTATCATCATATTTAACTGTTGTTTCAGACATAAAACAATCTTAATTTATATTCAATTAACTACCACATAATTCTCATTTGAATGTCATACTTTTCTTCAATTATAGCTTTGCCCTACAGTTTGTGTTACTCCACATCACTGTGGAGACATACTTCGTGCAACACAAAAACGCGTTTATGGACACGGCTTTTATTTTGAAATTCCTAGCCGGAAAAACAGCCGTCATTAATCCTTGCTAGCTTGCTGTGCTGTGTCGAGTTTAGCTAGGGGAGAGAAACCGTGGGAGAATGTAGATTACGTTATGACAAAAAAGAAGTAAAGTTTAGGATTGATAAACATCCGGCAACGTGGAAGAAAGAAACTGAAAAGGTAGGTGAAAGTCTTTCCTCGTTTCTGTAATTTATACTTGCGCGTCTCGGCTCCTGCTAAAGCCTGAAAAATGGAGGTGAAATGTGGTTCCATCATGAGGAGGTTGCACACAACACTGACTAAACAACAAGATCAACAAACACCAGCTGCAGCAGCGACAGCAACCGTGCAGGGAAGTCCGTAGAATGCAGTTAAAAACGAGACAGAAACGATTGCAAAGATGTCAGTAAAGGGGATTAATAGAGAGCAGAGTCATTCTAAAGCTACAGCAGCTAACGTTACAGAAACGTTAGCATTATTTAGCATAGATTGGTGTCAAGCAGCTCATGAAGGTGGTGAAGGCTAAGTAAGACGATCTTGATCGATCAGTTTCAGCAGGTTGATTTTATATGTTTATCTGCAAATATTTAAATTTGCAATGTCTCTCAACTCATATTTTATATATATATATATATATATATATATATATATATATATATATATATATATATTTTTTTTTTTCACCCATTTGCACCCATTTACAATAAGTGATATGTTGTGCCATTTTCAAAATGTCTACAGCTAATTCAGATTTTGTTTTATTTTCAATGTTTTACAGGTATCACCAGCATCTTGGCAACATCTCTTCTCTCCCCTGGCTCTCCAGTGTGTAAGGACACCGTTCAGTGTATCATATCTTAAAGTCACCCAGTGCCTCTCCACCCGATGGATCGTTATTTTAACCTGTATCTTCACCAGTGCTAAAACTAACACCAGCAGGACAGAGGAATCACAAGTTAAGAGATTTTTCAACATTTTGAGCAAAGTCAGGTACACCGCAGCTACCAAAGTTACCTGTTAATACTGTATTAAGTTTGGTGCCCCCAAAATCCAACAAAGCTTCTTAAAAGTCTAAACCTCAAAACGCTTCATCATTCATCAGCATTTCTCAGTCCTCTCATCAGGTCGGTCCATATTGGAACACTACTTTGCACCATTATGGCCTCCATCATCAAGTCGTCCGAGCCTGAGATCCCAGACAACCACAAAGAGAGCTGGCTGGCGCTACTTTCTGCCGCGGAAAAGTATTGCCAAAAGTCTGGCTGCGACCTGGCCATACTAACGGCGTGTAAGAAGTTCCGGTCATCGGCTGGAGGCGGAGACGGGATGAGGAAATTGGAGAGCAGCAGTGCCTTTCCAAAGGAGTGTGATTTCTCCTACAATGTATGGGGCCAAGGGTTTCTGGCCGAGTCGGCGCGTCGCTACATGGACGACATTGGCGTGCTGCACTCCACCACCATGCTAACAGCCCAAAAGCACACACGCCAGGCGGGGGGAGAGGGAGGAACCAAGCTGGTGGGTGACCTCACCTCTGACACTGGAAACAGGGGGGTGAGTGGCCTGCGCATGCTGCATACTGCTCATTTTCATCATACTCATTAAAAATGTCCACATCCATAACATGGTGGATTTTGTTGTTTTTGTTCCAGAGCTTTACAGGAGACGGCGGGGTGGGCGGAGTCAGTCCCAATAGCAGACTGTATTCCCAAAGCTACCCGTCAATCTACAGCTCAGGAGCTGTGACCGGGCAGGGCGGCGGGCAGAACGACAACGGAGAGAGGGAACGGGAGAAGTGTGCACTAGAGGCCGAGCAGGAGAGACAGAGGTCTAGGATTGAGGACTTGGAAGAAGAGTGTGAGGAAGAGGAGGAGGAGGAGGAGGAGGAGGAGGAGGACATGGATGAGAGGAGACCTTATGGGAATGAAAGTGCTGGTGAGGGGCGACGCAGTTAATCTGTGTATCTAAATCGAAAAGCAGAAATATCATGACATTTTTATTTTTATTTACTTCTGATTCTCTTTTTTGTTTAGTATACTTATAAATTGAATAAATTGTGGCCTTTGACTGTTGGTTGGAAAATAAATGCTTTTGATGTGCGAGCGATTCATTCAGAATATTTCTCATCATTGTGCCTCAGGTGTATTCTCCATGGACGAGGACTCTCTGTCTCGGGACTGCGAGCCGTTCTTTGAGTCCGACGGGGAGGAGGAGAGTACTGATGGTAAGAGTTTGCTATGCTGACTGAAAGTAGTCGCATATGAGCACTCATCCACATTAGTGCATCAGCCACATAGATTTTCTTTTCTCTACCTGTTCTAGGCTCTTTAAGCGAGGATGCCCCTCCGCCAACGCGTGGCATGGCTATGGGCCAGGCTGCGTACTCGGCTCGTCACGCCCACCCCCACCCCATGGCTCTGGCCCGCTCGCTACCTGTATCTGTGCCTGTGTGGGGCTGCAGAGGAAACAGAGCTCAAGACAGCAACAGTGGAGAGCGGGTGAGCACACATCATTGTACAATAGGACAGAGCTGCTGGTTTGTTTGCAGAGATTAAAATGTTCTTGAAGATTTGTGGGTTAGCCAGCTATCTTTGGGGTCAACTCAAGTTTTCAGATAGCATGAAGCTGGCTTACTTTAAACGATTGTAGAACACCATGGTAACCTGTTCTGCGTGGCTAACCTATTCTGGAGCAGGGTAACTTTAGAAGTTCACAGCCTGACTATTGACCAATCAGATCACTGGAAGATTTTATAATATATACCGTAACCAGGTGCCATCAGCTTGATTTAAATTCAAAAGCAGACATCCTGAAAGTTAAAAAAAAAAAAAAAAGCTGTTGTTTTTTTGTTTTTGGACGTGAGTTGACATATTTCATGCTGTCTGAAGACCAAGACAAAGGAACTATTCAAGTCTCAGTATCCTGATGCGCCAACTAATGACCACAACGGCTCCATCAGTTCATGTGACCGTGAAAGTGTGTGTGACAATTGTGTGAGGTTGTGCCAGGCAAATATTTTACAAATAACTTTTTCAGAATGTCAAACACCATTTTCTTAGAGAATGAAAAACAATCCTACAAGAAGTTAGCATCAATTTCCATTTTTGTCCAGATTTCGGATGTAAACAATACCAGGGCTTGTGTTTTCCCTCCTGTGCAATGCTAACATTGTGTGCTTGTTCTTCAGGTGGGCTGTGCTGACCTGGAGCACATCGCTGCCAGTATGAAGGCCCTGCTGGCCCCCGGAGCCAATGATGGGACGGAAATGTTTGGGGCCCTGCCTCGGCCCCGTCTCAACACGGGGGACTTCTCTCTCAAGCACTGAGAGAGAGTGAGGCGAGTGGAGAGTAAGAGAAAGAGATAAAGGTTGTCCTGATGAAAGGAGACCTGGACTGGCTGGCAGATGTGGCGTGCAGTATGTGAAACAGTGTAAAAGCTAGTACCTCCATTTATTTCTCACTAACGGAAATTAACGGCACATGCTTTGAGGAGAAAACAAAAGTTGTTATGAACACTAACATTTTCAACACTACACACACACACACACACACACACACACACACACACACACACACACACACACACAACTTGTCACTACACATGTCACAATAACAGCTACTACACATCACAGAACACTACGTTAGATTTGGACCTCAAGATGTGTGTGTGTGTGTGTGTGTAGTGCCCTGCTGCACTGCACTGACCAACAAGGAAACTAAAACAGGGTGTATAGTAGTCGAACTGGCACGGCTAATTGTTACGCACCTTGTGTGCTGCTGATAAATGTTTTTGGGGAGTTTGCCCTTTGGTAAAATTACCGAGAAGTGATGAGAACTTGGGGAGCAGCCATCTGTACCTGGTTGATTGTTTGCTCCTGTGCTGCATGCTAATGCCTTAGCAGACACCGTTTTGATCAACCTTAATGTTTAGTAGCTCTAAAGCTAAATGCTAAGTTACCCTAGACGATATATGGCTAAGAGTGGAAGTTTGGTCCCTAATCTGAAACATGGTATAAAAACAGCTTAACAGAAATAGTTTAACCTTTTACTCTCTTATGTCTGCGTGTGAAGTTTGGAGCTCGACCTGGGAGATGGTTAGCTTAGCTAAGCATAGAATGGAGGCAGAGGGAAACGGATATCCTGGCTCTCTCTGAAGCTCAAAAATACACCTGCCAA